>NC_056749.1:299870241-300170241 GCF_019279795.1 Protopterus annectens
AAGGAATGGTTTGTATGGTTACAATACAAATTAATGGGAAGGCTTACACTTTAATTAATGTATATTGGATACCTGGAATTGGTATTAATACAGTGAAACATCATCTTGATAAGATCATATCATTCTCTATAGGAGATATTATTTTAGCTGGTGACTTTAATTGTATACTACATGAAAGTGATACTACCACTACAGGAAAGAGAAGAATTACATCTAATGCAAAACATTTAAAGGATTTTGCTAATTATTATCATTTGAATGATATTAATAATCAGATAGATTCAAAATCATTACCATACACCTTTTTTCTAACAGATACAAAACTTATTCAAAAATAGATAGGGTCTTTATTTCTAACCAGATGGTAACAGATTTAATTAATTCCAAAATCATTTCATGTCCTATATCTGATCATAATTCAATTGTTTTTGAATTCATGATAAAAAATACTCATAATGTTCAGATCAAAAGGATACCAGCATACTTAACTCAACTAAAAGACTATAAAGAATATATACTTTCAGAAGTAAAGCATTTTTTAGCCATAAATAACACTCCTGAAGTCTCCATTGTTTATGTTTGGGATGCCTTAAAATCATATCTATATGGACAAAGTATCAGATGGTATAATAATAAAAGGAAATCTTGGGATAAGGAATTGTTAGATATTCAAAGTAAATTAGACTCTTATAAACATAATAATAAAGAAAATATTATGGACAAGAAAGTTATTGAAGAAATAAACAAACTAAATGAGAAATACAAAGAAATTTTAACTCATAAAGTTAAAATAACTTTAGAGAAATACAAGTTTTGTCTTATTCAATAAGCCCCAAATACTTACATAGACTTAAAAATAAAACAAAAAGGTTGAATAAACAAAACATATCAAAGAAATCTTTTCTCTAAGGAAAAAGAAGAATGTTTCTAGTATACCAGAAATACTAGATGAATTTAGAAATCACTTTCACAAAATTAACCATAATAATATTAACATGGAACCTAAAGATAAAATAAAGGAGTTTATAACCACAAATATGAATAAAAAGCTTAATAAACAACAGATTAAACTATTGGACAAGAGTATTTCATATACAGAGGTTATTACACAAATAAATAAGCTTAAATCAAACAAAGCACCGGGTAATGATGGTATTATACCAGATATATATAAAATCCTTTCTAAAAATACATATTCATTAATACATAAGGTTTTTATTTTGGCCCAAACTGAGTTAATAACCCCCCCCCATCTTGGCAATATACATTTATTTCGCCAATTTTAAAACCTAATAAAGATCCAACTAGATGTTCTTCATATCGGCCCATCTCATTACTTAATGTTGATTATAAAATGTTTATGAATATCTTTGCTGATAGATTGAAGACAATCATTCCCGGCATTATAGATATAGATCAGACAGGCTTCATTGTAAATAGAAATACTTTTGATAATATAAGAAGAACTTTAACATTAATAGATTTTGCAAATAGGAAAAAGAAAGATTTAACACTTATTAGTCTTGATATAAGTTCAGCATCTGTTTACCTTAATGAAGTGCACAAACTTCTCGGATGCATTTGTAAATCTAATTGAACATTTATACAAAGGAACGTTGGCTTATATTAAGGTAGGAACATATGTTTCACAAAAAATACCTATTCTTAAAGGTACAAAACAAGGATGTCCACTTTCTCCATTATTATTCACTTTAGTAATGGAGCCTTGGGCTAATTTGATCAGAAACAGTACTGAGATAGAGGGTTTTGAAATAGATGAAAATACAACATCCAAAATTCAACTTTTTGCAGATGATGTTCTAATTACATCAGCAGGATCTAATTCTTCTATACAGTCTCTATTTGATAACATGATGAATTTTAAAAGTACTTCTGGTTTAATATTCAATGAAGAAAAAACTAAAATACTACCTATATATACACGAAAAAATATTCTCATTAGTGATTTTACTAAATATGTACCCAATTCAGGTCAGATAACTTATTTAGGTATAATACTATCTAAAGATATTAAATCTATTATATATAATAATTATAATACCTGTTTTCTTAATATAAAAATCTTTTAATACCTGGAATAATATGTTTTTACTATGGAGGAGAGACTTACAATTATTAAAATGATAATATTCCCCAAGATTTTATACTTAATACAATCAATAATACTTCCACCTACAAAAATAATTATCAAGAAATTCAACACACTAATGTTAAATTTCTTATGGGCACCTAATAGACCTAGGATTGCATTAAAGAAACATACTAATAGCTGGTCTCAAGGGGGTATTTCTTTTCCAGACTTTAATTTATATACTATCTCTTCTATTGTAAAAGTTATTACTTTATTAATAGATCAGTCATATGTCACAAAATGGAAAGATTATTGGGAGCTAATTAGTATACACTTCATGAAAATCTCCTTAACACATAAAAATATGATTGTAAATAACTCCATGTTATGGTTACTAAAGGAATTTTGTACTTCACCTATTACACCTAAACATATGGTTTGTTACCCATTAAATATTATTATTAGTTATCGTAACTTTATATTCATGCACCCTAAGTATAGGGAATGGAATTTTATTGTATTTCCTATAATGTATACTCAGGGTATGCTTTTGTCATCTACTTCTGAAGGAACTCATTTAGCTATAGAAAATGATCTAAAGTACTGGTATCAGTTGATATCTGATAATAAAGTTAAAAATCTAGATTTCTTAAAACAAGAATTTGATCTAAGAGAAACTTGCTGGTTAGAGGTTCAGACCTTTAGACAACATCTCATTAATAAAATAGATTTAATGTCTATAACTGTTAAAGAATCTATTCCAACACTGATTGATTACTTGATATTAAATTTACAACATAAAGTTTCTGATAAAGGTAAACTTTCATACATACATAAAGTTATCAGACAAGAAACTTTTTACAGTGTAGATTCATACTGGAATTATTTCACTTCTATTAATGGGGACCCACCAAATCAACAAGATAAACAATATATATTGGAATCTGCTTATAGAACTACGTCTTCCATTGTCTGGAGACTTTATACATGGAAATTTTTACATAGATCTTTTATACACCTTTGATGATGAATAAAATAAATAATAAAGATAATCTATGTAAGAGATGTAATGTAGAAATTAATGCTGACTGGGCTCATATGTTTTATGACTGTATAAAATTGAAAGAATACTGGAAGTCAATTAATGAATTTTTGCAGGCTCTTTTACAGATAATTTCATTATTTCTAAATCTCTTATATTATTCAACACACCTGTACCTCAAAGTGTTAAAAAGGTTAAGCTTCCCTTGTTATGGTCTATTCTAGCAGTGGCTAGGAAAATAATAACTAGAAATTGGATTTCAGATACACCTCCTTCGTTCAATGAATTTAAAAATGTTATGAATATAGTGTGCCATATGGAAATAAACACAATTAGGACTAGAACAAATAGAAAAACATCTTATTTTATTGTATGGGATAATTTACAAAATTTGTTAAAAAAATTTTAATTTCAATAGCATGGTATTTTAGTTTAATTAATTGATCTGATTGTAGTGGATGTCTTTGTAAATACTTTAGTTGTTTTGTTGAATATTATAATAATACCTATTTTTAATTACTTGTATAAAATTGTTATGATATTTCTCTTATATGTTAAAACAATAAACCTGTTTTGAAAAAAAAGAATTAGAATACCCTACTATTAACTATTATAACTATACAGAATCCTGCTTCTTTCAAAACTTCTGTATGACACTATCTTTCTTCTGTCTGGAATTGCACTTTTCTTTCAAAAACTATATGGATTTGCTTAATCCTGACATTGATGTTTTTATATATACTATCTAATTATGCCAGATGAAAGCCAACCTGGTCTAATGCCAGATACATTTTTGTAATGTTAAACTCGTTAATTTAGTTAGTTCTCTATTTGTCAATTTGTGTTTTTTCATTAATTGAATTTTATTGTTAACTTTGTTACGTTTGTCATATATAGTCATGGAATTTACTCACACTTTATGTAATCATTTTTATGTTCATGTTATTTTGGAGATTTTCTCCCTGGGCCTCCACTGAAAATGGACTCATTTCAGCCCAGTGGACTATCCCAGTAAACAAATGCAAATAGATAAATTAAATAAATGTAGTAAGGAAATTAAAGCAAGCCATAAACCAGTATTTAAAATTGACCAGAAAATAATGGGAGAACATTAAAAAGCAATATAAATAACTGTGCTAATGAACTACATGTGATAACTTTTTAAAAATGGCAACAAATTGTACAAAATAGTGGTAGATAAATGAGGGAATTATGTAAAGAAATGTGAAAAAGACTGGATTAGATGCATAGTTTAAAGATTTGTCAAGAAATAAAATTGGAGGTTCTTGAGTAGGGTAGGTAAAGAACTTGAAGAATGACTGGGGATTAAATTTTCAGATATGTGATAAGGGGTGAGTTTTAAATATTACCCTATTTCACTTCGAAAGTCAATAAAGCCACACATTTTGATTCAGTATTCATGTCCTGAGCTGTAAGAAGTAGAATATTCTAAAGTCTGCCATTACTGGCTAACTGTGTCATTGATTTACCAGAAAATCAAACATTTTACAAGGGACTGGGGAAAATATAAGGCAACAGCATAGCCATTCTACAAAATTAGTAATAGTTGAGAGATATAGCTTGCAGTAGATGGTATGGATAGCATTCCACATGAAATGAATGGCGGACTAATAATTTTATCTAATGATATTCATGAAATGTGTTGGTTGGAGATGTTGCAGATCTCTTTAATCATAGTATTGAATAAAAAAGGGAGGTAGAAAAAATTTAAATAACTGAAAAAAATTTTGAATAACTGGGGGAATGTTTGTATGTTTGGAGTGGATTTCAAGATTTCAGTAAATATATTGCTGCAGAAATTCAGAGTTAATGTGCTTTTCATTCACTCATTTCAGATGTTCACCATAAAGAAGATTGGTTTATTCTTGTTAAGGTATATTCACAAGTATTACTGAAAAAATAAATAAACATTTTTGAATAAGCTGCTTTTAGATTGCTAGAAAAATCAGGAAAGCCAGGGTTCCAGAGGAATTTAAACCAGCTCAGCATATTGATAGAGGGCTGAAAAGTTTACTAACAGCTATTTGAAAAGCAGCTGGAATTCTAGAAAATTTCCTTGTGAGTGTGTCATTGTTCACATTTTAAATACATTCTTACTGGTACAAATACATAAATAAACAAGTAAAATATAAATAAATAAGTTAACTATTGAAAAACTAGATGGCAAAATAGAAATCAGATATATTTGTAGGACTATTAACGTCTATATAACATTTCTTTTCAGAAGTAATAGAAAGTGAAAATTAATTAAGGTAAACTATGATAAGCTCTACTTTTCTTATAAGTCGTTCTTTTTTCTGGGCAATTTGAAAATCAAAAACAGATTGGCCAATTGTGGTAAAACTTCTTTTTAAGAAGATAAGAGAATACAGTCGAATAAGTAAAAACAAAAAGTATTCTTTTCTTTATACTTGTCAATACAACTGTCAACAGAATGTTTTAGTGCACCATATTTTTGATACAAATTGATTTTGAGGTTAAACTGTGGAGTACAATTTTCTTTAGTTTGGGGTCTACACCAGAATACAGTTAAAAGGGATATGATGGGTCATGGCCAGGATGAGACTAGGATAGTAGCACTCTTCTTCTGTTCTGCTACTACATATATTTCTGACAGGAAGTTTTATTTATAAATAATCCTAAACAACTTAAGTCAATTGCTATAAACTTTGGTGTCCTAAAGGATTATATCAAAACATTTTCTTAAAATTCAACTATTTAACTGTTGAAATCTGAGAGAGAAAATGTCTTCACTCTATCCTTCAGTACCATGACTTATACAAAGGCAGCATCTCAACACTCTGTGTTCAAAAATGTGCTTCAATCATTGCTGACTAATATTCAAGAATTGTCTTTGAAAATAGAGTGGACACAAAATTAGATGACTTTTAGAAAAAAACGTTCCAAATAAATGGAACAAATTAATGCAGCTCTGCAGTTGCAGATAAACCAGATTCCCATCACAGAAAACTCCTTGAATGATACTGAAGGAATACTATGTGAAGGGGACAAAAATATTGAATTCCTTTTAAAACAGAACAACTCTTTACTAGACAAAACAGATTACCTTGAGAACAGGTCCTGTAGGAACAACATTAGTGTTTTTGGTCTACCAGAAGGAACAGAAGGTAGCAATATGGTTAATTTCTTGTCCACTTTTTTAGATTTGCTTGAAGTTCTTTCTTTTGTTATAGACAAAGAGCACAGATCTCTGGTTAAGCTTTTATCAAAGTCCAGTACTTCCCTGATGTCCTTTGTGGTTAAATTTATTTCATCTCAGGATGAAGAACTGGCACTCAAAACTACCTGGGATAAGTCACCATTAAAGCAGAAGGAAATATTATTCATTTTCATAAAGCAGAAAATGATTGATTTTAACAATTGGCTAAGTTTCTGATGTCATTCTAAGGGGATCCAGTAGCTGTCTGCCTTGGATGACATGATTGACAGACCTCGATGCTTTGCTAGAGATGGCCTGCATCTGTCACCCCTGGGCATCTGGATACTGGCCAAGGCTCTTGCCACCCCTATAGTTCCTTTTATAGGCAGTGTTACAAAGACAAAATTCTCACCATAATAGCTGCAAACAAATGCAATTTGAGGATCATGCTGCTCAGTGCTAGAAGTATAAATCTCAAAATGTACTCACTCGAAGTACTCCTTAAAATGGAGAACATTGACATTTGTGCTGTAACAGAGACCTGGTTCAAGGCAGCAGAAAGCACCCCTGCACTACCAGGCTACAACTCATTCCACACCTTTCAGCCCCAGAACTTAGACCAAAGCTCCAAAGGCGATGGTGTTTCCATATTCATAAAGGATGTACACACCTCCAGACTGGTAGCCCAACATCATGCATCTGAGATACTTCAAGTGCAGCTAACATTGGGTAAGACAGCAATTCAGGTCGTAGCCTGCTATAGGTCCCTAACCACATCCCAAGATTCACATTCCACATTCCTAAGCACTCTGGAGAATATTAGGGTCCAACCTAATACACTCATACTGGGCGACTTCAACTACCTCTCCATTAACTGGGAAAACTACTCATGTTCCAATACACTTGCCCAATGCTTTCTGGAATTCATTAATTCCAATGCCCTGGACCTGCTCGTTCCTACCACCACTAGAGGTAGCAACATCCTTGACCTGGTCATTACTAACATGGGTAACTGTTGCTCTACACCAGTAGTCAACTCCTCCCTGGTTAGATCCCATCACAAACTAATCACCTTGGAAATCCACATCCCTCCCACCCCCCCCCCAACAAAAGTAACCACCATGAAAAACTTCTCCAAAGCTAACCTTGGGCTCCAAAAAATAGAGGTGGCTAACTTCATGGCACCCATGCCAATGGAGAATAGTTGCATGACCACCAAATCATACACCAATGCACTGTACGAACACATACACAAATGCATGGATCTCGCCATACTCAATAGAACTAAGATGTTCTCCTCAAAAAAATGAAGCCAATCTGGTGGTCCCGTGCCATAAATAAACTCTACAACAGAAGGAGGAAACTGATGCGGAATAAGGTGAAGTCCCAAGACAGGAAAAAAACCTTTTCAGCCTCAACAAAAGGTTGAGATCCCTCATCAAATCCTCTAAAGCTAGCTATGAAAACAGAATTGGAGCGGATAGTAAAGACAACCACAAGGCCTTCTATAGTTATGTAAAGAATCTCCATGGCAATACCCAGATTCGCAGATTTGCTCTGAGCTGCCACACAATGGTACCTCCTATATCGAGCCAACAGATATTGAAAATATACTGGCAGACAGATTCACTGCTAACTTTACCCCCCCCCCCCAAAGGACCAATCACAATACCAGTAGATTGCCAGGCACCCAGTATTACTGCTGCACAGGTTAAAACAGCACTGTCCAAGGCCAGGAATACAGCTTTTATGGGACCTGACAGTATCCCTGGCTGTGTTCTTCATGAACTACAGAGTGAACTGGCACCTCACCTGTATGTCATGTTCAATCATAGCTTCATCTCAGGCTTTGTCCCTACTGAATGGTGCACTGCTACAGGCATCCCTCTCCACAAAGGAGGTGTGACTAGAGCCCTGGGGAACTATCGCCCTTTTAGCCTGACGAGTCTGATATGCAAAGCTATGGAACACATCATCATGGACCTAATAAACAAGGATATAGGGAATCTCCAAACTCTGGATCCTAACATTTTGGTTTTGTAAAGGGTAGATCATGCCTGCTCAACTTGGTCGACTTCTTTGAGTCAGTCGCTAGGGCTGTGGATGAAGGTAAGGTGGTTCATACAGCTTACCTTGATCTGGCCAAGGCCTTTGATACCATTTCCCACTCAGAAATCATAGAAAAACTTACTAAGATAGGCATCAACCCTTATATCACTAGGTGGGTTGCAAACTGGCTCACAGATAAAAACCACAGTGTGAAAGTAGCTGAGCCCAAGTCAGACTGCTAACCAGTCATGAGTGGTGTCCCACAGGGTTTGGTTCTGGGTCCTCTCCTGTTTGGTATCTACTTCTCTGAAGTCCGGGCTGACATGAATGGACTCTGGCTGACAAAGTTCACAGATGATTACAAGCTGACAGCTACTATTAACTCCCCAAGTGATGCTGACATCCTGCAGAAAGGCCTCAATGAGACCGATTGGTGTCAGAACCATGGCCTTAAGCTCAATGCCAAAAAATGTGTCTTCATACCCTTTGGGAAAAACCCGGTTCCCTTGAATTACCACATTGATGGTAGTCCACTGAACACAGACAGTGTCATAAGTCATCTGGGAACACAGGTTGACAGCAACCTCTCTTCTGACCACCATGTTGCCACTGTGGTCAGAAAGTCATCCTATGTGGCACATCTCATTACTAAGGGTTTTGCATCCAGGAAGAAAGAGGTCATTGTCTCCCTCTACTCTTCCCTCATTAGGCCAATCATCTAGTACAATTCCCCATTTGCCATGTACCTCACTAGACACCTGCAACAACTGGAGATGCCACAAAAATACCTCACAAAGAGGATCCTTGGCCTTAAACACTTGTTGTATATGGAAAGCTCAAAAAACTCCAACTATTCTCTTGTCTCATATCACCTACTTAGATGCGATCTCTGCTTGACTTACAAAGCCAAGTGTGACCCAGCTCTGTTAGAAATGCTGCATCTAAAGAAATCCCAATCCCTCCACATCACACACACCAGAGACCTTAACCTCATTACCACAATCAACAGAACATGCTGGAGGGACAGGTTCATAACCCAGAGACTGACCATGCTATGGAATAAACTTCCCATACATGACAAGAAGAGCACCTCACTGGCCCTCTTCAAGAGAAATCTTGATGAGTTGATGGGAAATAGAAAATTCACCCCGGGGATAACTCCAGTGGCTCTGCTCAAGAGAGGCACTACGAACTAAGATTGGGTGGCATGATGCATGGTTAATCCTATGGGCTAGGCTTGTAAAGACTCCAGGGCCATTAGCCTAGTACACACCTATGAATCTATAATGACTATTTAGCAACAGTGATGTCTAAAAGGAAACACTTATTTCCCCTTATAAGAGAACTTAAGAAAAAGCAGATAAAAGTACATTAAATGTTCTCGGCCAGGCTGAAGATTTTACTTTCTAATGGGGGTAAATTATTCGAAGATGTTGACCTTATATTGTCATACCTACAAACTAACAAAACTTTTTTAACAAACAGAAGATGTGAACTGTACCATTAAATCCTTAGAAAAGACAAATGGAGACAAAACAAATGAGAAAAAGAAAAATTAAGAGGAAAATAGAGTTTCCTTTTCCCTTTTCATTATTCACAAAGGAAATAAGATGTCAAGGATCTTTTGTTTAATGTAAACAAGCTTAATTTTACTTCTTTACATATCTTTACCAGCAAAACATGAAATGACAATGTGCTCAACTATAACATATATAGGAATCAGAAATCAACAAGCAGTCAACTAATGAAGGGTAATTGAATTCCTTTATTTCTGCCTTATGCTTGTCTAATTTATAGATAATTAAGAATAATTTTTAGTAAGTCATGACAAAATATTATTAGTTTTCCTTAAATGAAGCATACAGCATTTATACTAGTGTATGATTTGAAAGGCTGCACACAGAATTGCTTGCTTAGGAGCTAATCCATACTTTATATTTGAAGTAGAAAATGGCTGTAGTATACCACATAGCTGAATTTAAAGTTGTTTAATCCATATAAAATGCAGTTACCTTCTAAAGGGAAACACACTATGAGTGACATCTCATACTTTCTTGTTATAAAAAGGAAAAGACATTAACAGTGTTAAATTAAAATTTCTACTAAAATGGCATACTAAAAGAAATGACAGATAAGCATCTTCACCTAAGTGTGGAAGCAACTCGGTGTAATCATTAACTACACTACGAGCTGTTTCACTAAAACTAATAGTAAAACCTAAAAACTGCCTGCCTTTCTAGTGCATAGATTTAGAAAATATGTTACTGTTCAATCTAATAGAAAGATTTATGATGTGCTAGATTTGGGAAAGGGGTGATTACATTTGCTGTGGTTGTGTGTTTTGATACTATATAACAGTGGAGTGATTATGAAGTTTTAAATGACTTTGAAATAGTCTCTATTCATAGATTAAATGTTCATGTTTAGAATGAAAGATATGGAAATTGTTCTGACTGATGGGCTGTCCCTATGTGAGGTACTTCTGTGGTAGTTAGGTATGAAGCCCTTCTCTCCATAGCTTGAGCTTTTTTTTTTACTTTACTTAGAACACAAAGCTTTCTCTGGTAACAGCTAGAGTTCAGTTGGAATTCATGTCTAAACAAGAAAACAGAGCTGTTCATGTTCAGAGACTCTGACAGGCAGCTTCAGAAGGTTAAAATAAAAGGTGGAACCTTTTAAATATGCATTAGCTCAAATTTCACTGCAACTATAGTTAAACATACATACTGGCATTGAAGAAGAGAAACAATTATAATGTTTCACTCTGTGAAATAACTTTGAATACATTTTTAAGTAAATAAAGTTTAAATTAAAAAAAATATAGGGAAAAGAGGCAGAAATAGTGCCAACAAATCCAAGGCACGACTGGAGTAATGGTTTACTATTATTTTGTCATTTGCACTTCAAGTGAATTATCATTTTTATGAACCATAGAAATGAAAATCCACTTCAGTGAACAAAAACAAGTTGAACGCAGAAGTGATGAATGTTCAAATTTGACAATATTTGAACATTCACCACACTTCCGCAAATGAAATTACTGTGCAAAACACAGTAAAGACTGCGTTTGCAGGGGGACAAGCCACCCTCCACCCCCATGTGGGGGGCTGCACCCCCCAACACACCCCCTGCTACTTATATATACAAACTCTGAGATCACACTACAGTGAGGGAAAGGTTACATTTCCTGATCCCCACTAAAGTGCGATCTGCATGAAAATATAGAAAGTCACAGCATCGAATGCTGTATTGCATTCGCTGTTGTGACTTTCTACAGTTCATCATTTGTTCTTTCAATAGTATCAAATGGGCCGTTTCAGACTAATGTAAATTATAGGAAGTCTGTTCACCCATTTGATAGTAAACTGGAGTAACAGCACAAAACGACTTGATAAAAATAAATCAGCTTTTAATCCAGTTAATGCTTTCTGTACACCTCACAATACATTTTTGTCTATGGTTAACAGACTTCATCAGATACCATCAGACCCGTAAATCAACCCATTTATACTCCTTGCCCAAAACCCTAAACCAGTCACAACCATCATTTAATTCCTTAACATCACATTACACAATTACTCAAAAGTGTAAAACATAATGTATAAAATATACAAAATATAATTCAACTCTGTCTACAACTTTTGTTTAAAATAATACACACTCCTGTACTTGATAATAGACAAACATAGTCCTGTCTGCAATAAGTTATTTAATTTTTTTTTAGAGAAAGGCTGTTTTATTTTTATCAAGTCGCCTTGGATAGTTTAAATTAAACATTTGAAATTTGATAGTAGTTGTTGATAAATAGTAAAATGTATATATATATATATATATATATATATATATATATATATATATATATATATAAAATGTTTAGAGCTTAATTATTAGAGGCTTGACATGCATGATATGAATATATTGCCAATACCCTTGAAGTCTCAGACATAAATCAAAAGAAGCAATAAACAGTATACTTGATAGAAGTAATATAGGAGGCTTTAATTTACATTAATAAACCACTGAATATAAACAAATAATGAAATATTAGGGGGAATTCAGTAAACCTTATACATTTTTTATCTTGTATGCATCGCTGTGTGATGTGTAAATGGGTGCAAACAGTTTTACATTCAGTAAACCCTACTTAGCCGTGCACAAGCATGTGCAAATAGGAAAACTTCTGTGCAAAGCATATTTAAGAAGTAAGCCTATGAATTTCATGAAAATTAGCCAGGTGGAGGGATCCAGTCAGCTGGAAGATGTGTGTAGATTCTGTTTCCATTTTTGTAGTGTATGTGAAAAATTTCCATGTACAGGGGTCTACACAGAAAGAAAAAGGGGATGTAAAAGTCAACAAATATGGACATAACTCCCCTGAAAATGTTAAATCAGATACATAAATGTGCATGACATACATTGTGTATGCCTGAAAGAAGCAGACAGTATGTGAAATTAATAATTTTCTTTTTAATTAATTTCCACGTTTGCCCTACGCGCCATAGTGCACAAACATGCTTAACAGAAGAAAACATTCTAAAATAACACTTATAATGTATTTTAGAGAAATGTACTGTAGGACCTTGTGTCAGGTCTGTACAATGGTACATTTGTGCTGTTACCCAGCTTACACAACTATGAGCTGCATAGATTCCAGGTTGGCAGCATGAATATTTATGGAACTGAGGGGTAAATGCTATGCATTTGTTGAGTTGCTGAAGGGATTGACCATGTCCGCATATCCACATTGCTCCTACACAATGTTTATATTCCCACTGGATTTTTAGTGCTCAGTGCATGAGTTTGTGCAGCGTGCCATTTGCTATAAGCAGTTTGGGTGTAGCTTAGTGTGTTCACATGACCAGACCACCCATGTAACACTTATGATGTAGTCAGCTATGAAGGACAATCGAATGTATTCAGTTAATATTGTATATTTTTTTATAAGCTGTGCTACATGACACTGTGAATAAAGCCACATTGCACAATAAACTAGGGCCTTTAAATCATGTCATTTATATCTTAAAGAGATGAACTGGATTATAATCAGTCAATCCTACATGGTGGACCTACATCAGAGCTGAATAAAGTATACCTACACGCTACACACTGATTTTTCCTCAATACTCTGAACCATTGGAGTAGAGACTTAGAAGTTTTAAGTGCAATAATGCTAGGGGCTGCTGCAACTATTCTACACCTGTATGAGCTAGATGCTGAAGTCAGTGTTGCTGATAACAAGCCTAAGCTGAGGAGAAGAGTGCTCAGGCCCAGGATAACCTACCAGGAGCTGTATGAGCTGGAGATTGTAGACCACTACAGGGTGGACAGGGACATATTACAAGAGCTCAGTGAGGTCTGCTGCCCTCAACTCAGATCCAAAGCTAACAGGGGGTAACCCATCCCACTGGAAACGAAATTACGTGTAGCCTTTAGGATACTAGCTACAGATACTTTTCATAGACCAACTGGGGACATGATGGGGTGTCAAAGGCATCTGCATCCGGGATACTCCATTGATTCCTGTATGTTATGCTTGCATATACTAGTGAGCACATATTTTTTCCATTTCCCAGCAATATGCAACAATTCTATAGTGTAGCACCCTACACTGAAGTAATGGGTGCCATAGATTGTACTCACATACACACCAAGGCACTATCTGGTGAGCAGAGTAAAATATACATTAACGGCAAGGGATAATACTCCATCAACTGTCAAGTCATGTGGAGTGCGCAAGGGATTATCATGACTATATATGATGACAATCCTGGCAGTTATCGCAACTCCCATATCTGGCACACATCACAGCTGTACCGGATCTTTGCTAGAGGGACATCCCACAGGCTCATTTACTGGGGGGATGCTGGCTATGCCCTGGAACCAAGGATGATGACATCCATCAAATTTGGACACACACCTATGGAAGAATGTTATAATGAAGTACACGCACAATCTAGGAACATCAAAGAGTTCGTGTTTGGACTTCCAAAGTTGTGGTTCTGGTGCCTCGATATATCTGGTGGATCCCTGCAGTATACTCCACATGTTCACAGATATTCACAGTATGTGCTATGCTCCACAATCCAATCCTGCAGAAACAGGTGCAGCAGGATCAGCAAAGGAAATGGATACACATCCCCACACCACTGCCTAGGTCACCACAGCCAAATTACAGTAGGAGGAACCCCCTGCTGATGTCTCTGTTGGCAAACGCAGGCATGCTCAGTTCACCATGGCTTTGGCTAAGAGAGAATGCATAGCACATTCACTGACAACCTAGGGACCTAGGGACTAATACCTTACTCCTACTCACATGCATAAATTAAAATTGATGCCAGCCAAAGCACACATACTGTACATATCCATGTATTGGCTGCGTACTGCTTGCATTAGACAGACTCAGCCCTGAACTACAGTTGTGTCAACTGCTGCATTTGCAAGGTGTCGCTCGTCTCATCAGGATACAATAGACAAGACTTTGAGTGTTCTGTTCAAATAGCTTTATTATGTACAAGCACATCAGGATTGAGGCTTATTAACTTTAACTTAGGTAAACTTGTATACAAACTAGCTATTGTACTCATACATGCTCACTCTCAGGCTGCACTGTCAAAATGGCATTAAGATAAGCATGTGTTCGGTATTTATATGCATGTTCAGTCCTTTTAACTCTTCTTAAAGATACAGCACACATGCTCTGTTCTACATCCTCCCTCTTTGAGAAATAGGTTATACAATATTGAAAATATCAGTTGACTTGGAATCAGTACAAATAATTCTCTGTCATGCAATACAGAGAACTAAATACACATATATGCAGTCAAGTCCAGGTCACTGTGCAATTCACACTAGGTCTGTAAATATGACCAAAACATGTAATAAGAAATGTAGAATCAGATTTAGCAGCTGGGACTGCTCTGCTGAATGTTCAACCTTAGGTACATCAGGAACATCATCTGGAGGGGAAATAGAAGTTATGATACGTTCTGCAACAGGAACATTGTCTGGATTGCTTTGCGATCTAGAGTCTGTATCACATGAACAATGCTGAGATATCAATTCTGGTACAGAAAGAAGATATCTGCAATTTATTCTGTATTCCACACCCTCAGATTCTACGAAGTAGGATCTTGGCTCAGTACATATACCTGTCACTTGACCAATCCGGTCAAAACCTATCACGGTTTCTATCCTCACTGTCTCTCCTTCTTTCAATGGACAAAGAAATCTGCTTGATTTATCATGGCTGGACTTTCTGGAAAAAACACTTCCTGAATAATTAGGCTCTAAAGATTCTGTTGTTCTTGGCTTTAAATCAATCTCAAACCAGTTCAAATAGGAGTCTACCAACACTAAGTAATGCTGATTGTTCCACTCGAATATGTCAGTGGCTACTGTTGACCAAGGTAGTTCAGGAACTTGACTAAGCTGAAGTGGTTCTCTCTTCAAATGCAGTTTAGTACTATTGCATAGTGAACAAGAAGAAAGTACTTTATTAATGTCTTTTACTAGAGAAGGCCAAAATACTAGCTCTCTTGCCCTTCTTTTGGTAGATTCAGAAACTGGGTGACCACAGTACAAAATCTAGATAAATTCATGCTGTAATGAAACAGGATCAACAATTCTAGGACCTTTGAAAAAAATGCCATCTTCCATCAACATCTCTTCTCCGCAAGGAAAATAAGTTTGCACATCTGGTGGTACACTAGATTGCTTTGACGGCCATCCAGCATTAATGTAGTGGTTGAGCTTTTGCAAAATTGGTTCAGTCTTTATATGATTTCTCAGCTCATTAAATCTCATGGTAAAAAAAATTAGACCTCCATTATGTTAAAGTCAAAATTATCTGTGTCAAGCTGTTCTGTGGTATTTCTGGGCAATCTGGATAAGGTATCAGCCAGATAAAAAAGTTTGCCTTTCATATAGACCAATTTGAAGTTGTACTTTTGCAATTTGACCGTCATTCTTTTAATCTCATTGGAGTTGAATGCATAGGCTTCTTTAGCATAGTAATTAGAGGTTGTTGATCATTTTCAATCTGAATAGCTCGACCATAGATACAATCATGAAACATGCAAATGCTATTACCAAAGGTTCTTTCTCAATCTGAGCATATTGCATTTCAGTTTGGGTAAGGGTTCTAGATACAGAGGCTACTGATCTACTTTCTTGAAGGATAACTGCACCAAAACCAAATTTTGAAGCATCATAAGAAAGAATTACTGGTTTATTGACATCATAGTATCTAAATGTAGGTGGGGTGGCAATTTTCCACTTAAGGTTTTCAAATGCTCTCTGGTGCTGTTCCAACCAAGACCATGTAACATTTTTGCCCATCACCTCTCTTATAGGTGCTGTCAACTCAATGAAGTCTCGTATAAACTGGCCTAAATAGTGGACATGCCAAGAAAATGCTGTAGAGCTTGAACATTATCAGGTGCTGGCATCTCAAGAATACCAGCTTGCTTGGACAGGTCTGATCTCAGCCTCTACTGGTAAATAAATGACCTACATATGTAACTTCAGGTAGTCTGAATTTGCACTTTAGAGGATTGAGCTTTAAGTTCACTTTATGTGCTCCTTCTAGAACTTTCTGAAGATTTGTGTCATGCTCTCCTTCACCATTGCCTCCAACCAATAAATCATCTACTATTATGGCACAAGGATAACCTGAAAATATTTGCTCCATTGCATGCTGAAAGACTTCACTTGCAGAATCTATTCCAAATGGCATCCTTAGGAATCTGTTATCTTCCAAATGGGGTACTGAAAGTAGTCAGTAATGAGGATTTGCAATCAAGAATCACTTCCCAAAATGAGCTTTTTGCATCCAAGACAGAAAAAACAGTGCCATTCACTATTAGGGCTGCAACTTATTCAACTATACACATTGGATGATGCAGTCTCTTTAATGCTTTCTTTAAATCTCTTGGGTCAATACATATTCTGATTTCATCTAAGCCTTTCTTGTTAGCTGCTACCATGGATGACACCCATTTAGTTGGTTCTGTGACTAGACAAATTACACCTTGCTGCATCATTTTATCCAACTAATCTTTAAAGTTATCCTGCATAGCTATGGGAACTTTTCTTGCTGGTCTGACTACTGGACTGACCTCCGGATTTAACTTTATAGAATATACAACTGGATGTTTGCCCAACTTGCCATTGAAAACATCTGCATACATTGAAAAATTGGTTCAGAAAAATTGGAACTAGGATATGTGCTTATGTGATGAACTTCTTTGTTAAAAGAAAGCAGATCCATTCTTAAATTGTCTCTGAGACCCAATAATGACTGCACAGTTCTTCAGACTACATTAAATAACAAGCTGTAACAGTTGCTAGCCTAATCTCATGAAAGCTCTACTGAGCCTACGGTTTGAATTTCTTCACCTCCATAAGCAACAAGTTTCACACTACTAGCCACATTAAGTTGTTAACCAGCTCTCACTTTAGCAAATGTGTCTGCTGACATAATATTACACTTTAAACCAGTGTCTACTTTGAGCTTGGTAGATTTACCATTGATCTGGGCAGTACAAAATACTTCATTTTTTGCCAACAAATTCACTGCGTCAACCTTTTCACCATTTACTGATACACCATATACATAGAAAGTAGAATTGCATATCTCAATATGACCAACTTGCTTTTTTGAGTGACCCGTCTTTATAACTGTGTGAGGTTAACTTGATTTGCACAACTTCTGAAAATGGTTCCATTTCTTACACTTGTGGTATTGCTGACCAAATGCCAAGCATTTCTCTCTTGTAGCCTCATGATTGGCATCACAGTTGCAACACCTACATATAAAGCTAGATTTGGGTTTTGCTAACTCATACTGATACTACTCTGAGCATGCTCTTTAAACGGAACTAGTCTTAGAACTTGCAGGAAAAGTAAGTTGTTTCCTCGGGGAACATGCAGGGGTTGTGTTTGCCATGTGCTTAGGCCGGCTTCTGTTTGCCATGTGTTGTATGCTGTCTACATTTGCTTTGGAGCCTGCCAATACCATGCTCTTATCACTTGCAAGTATGTGTGCCTTTCTGTAACTTCATGGATTTGACAAATCTCAGTAGCTTTGCTCAGTGTTAAACCACTGTCATGAAGCAAAATCTTTCTCACAGCGGCACTGTTAATACTACACACAAACCTGTTCTTTATCAACTCATCTTTAAAGTCATCAAACTGACACATTTTAGCTTTGTTCCTCAGGTCAGTGATAAAAGCTGTAAAAGTCTCCCCTGGTTTCTCATCTCTTGTATAAAACAAATGTCTTTCTAATGTAATATTTGTCTGGAGGTTACACGTTTCTCTGAATTTGCATTTCAAACACTCGGCATCTTCCCTTGATTCAGACTGTACAATAATATGGTGGTTTTCAACTTCTCCCTCATATACAGCAGGTGCATACACAAATGAATGCCCTCTTTTAATGGCCTCTGACTCAGCTAGATTTCATAAAATGAATGCCCTGCTGCGTGGATCTTTGTCAGAATAAGTTACTTGTATAAAAATATCATACTCTTACTCAAATATTCTCCAGTTCTATGCAATATTCTGATCAAATACAAGTTGTGAGGGCTTTCAAAATCCATCTGCCATACTAACACATGCCATTGAAGGATTTTGCAAGTATGCATGAACAATCACACACATATACATATATACATATATATATATATATATATATATATATATATATATATATATATATATATATATATATATATGCCATAAATTTATGCCAGTATTCTTAACTATGCCTAGTAGCCCAATAAGCCTCTGAATAACTGAACTTTGCAACATAAGTCTCTCAGAAACTGGACTATTCTTGAAATTACTGTACTGTAAAAGTCATTTATCATCATTTTAAATTTCAAAATAACTGCACTCTGCGAATGGACTGGGCAGAAGATGTTCAGGATAAAAAACGTTTTGAAATAACTGCTCTTTACGAATAAACAGTACACGGTACACTGAAACTTCTCTAAAATAGCAGTACTTTGCTAGATAATTCTTTACAGTGCAAGAAACACTCTGTAATAGCAACACTTTGCGAAGAGTCACACGCAGAAATAGAAACCTGTTGAAATGGCTGTACTATGACTACTTCATGAAATTGCTGCACTTTGCATGCAGATAAACTCTTCAGAATACATGCACAGTAATAAGCACACACTGTAAGCACTTTTACAGACTTTGAGATACTTCAAATAACTCTAGTTATGCTAGTCAGGACTTCACATAATGTGAAAAAATAGTTATGCTAAAACACAATATATTGCCAAAACTTGTAGTCACCTTGCTTTATTTACACTCAGTGTGCCATTTTTACCATTATTATATTTGTTTTGCTCATTTAATCTCTTTCTGTGCCCATTATACTTTTCTTGTGCTCATTTTACTCTAAACATGCCTGTTTTGCAATTCCAAACCCCTTATGTACTTTTCTGATGCTCATTTATCAGATCTCTTAATTTTAAACAGTTTGTTTAATCAACAAACCTTTTGTTCCTCTCGCCTGTTTAAGAAAGTGGTTTGTGCCCTTGTAATGCTCCGCTTTATCTTTTTTTATAAAATAAACTGTTTGTGCAAGTTTTCATTACCTTTGGCTCTTTTCTGGCTCTTTTTCATGCTTGTTTCTCTTAGTTTACATTCACTGTTAACACTGCACCTCATAGCACTGAAATGCAGTCTCTGGAATCCTGGTACTGATACCATGTCGCTCATCTAGTCAGGACACAATAGATGAAACTTCATGAGTTCTGCTCAAGCAGCTTTATTATGTAGAAACACATCAGGACTGAGACTTTTTAACTTTACCTTAGGTAAACTTATATACAAACTAGCTATTACACTCATACATGCTCACTCTCTGGCTGCTCTTCCAAAATGGCACTGAGATCACCCTGTGCTTGGTATTTATGTACTGCATATCTTGGCATTTAGTCCTTGAAATGCTTCTTAAAGAGACAGTGTGCATGCTCTGTTCTACAAATGGTAAGTCCATAAACTACACAGTAGTCTAGTGGATTATGACATGTCATTGTAGCTATGGACCGGGTACATTATGCAGGTAACTATAGTGGGCTATTTGGACAGACATTATATCTACATGGAACTATAGATTCCCATTCCACCAACATGTCACCATTTGTAATCTGTAGGCTTCACACATGGAATATTCATGCAGTCCTACTGCAACAGATTACTGGTACATCATTCAAAGGACATGTTAGAAAGTGAGGTTAAATGATAGTCAGACTAGTGTGTGCCTAGCAGATTATGGGCTTTTGTTCCCTCACCTCTCATAAGATCAGTGTCCCCTTTAACTTGCCATAACACTAAATCATCTATGCTATATGAGCATTTCACATGGTTAGTATGCCACACAGTTTGGGACAGTAATGTATAATTTGAACTTATATTGTATGTATTAGGAAACTGAGGAATAGCAATGCACATATTTATACAGGTGATGGTGTGATGAATGATCTCCTTTCTGTCTCAAACCTTCTGTGGCTTAAAGGACAAAGGGAAGTATTTGAGTGATGGTGTTCAGGGTTCTAATACTGAGATATAGAGATATTTTGCATGTAAAGTAGTAATAAGCATTTTTTGCAGACTGTGACTCTGTGTGTGTTATACTAGTATTAACCTATTTTGCATATTAACTACGCATTTGCACACTGTACTGCATATCTAAGACATATTTAAAAAGTCTTGGCCAATTTGTTCAAAGCGCAGTAGTGCAGAAACAAGTTCAGAGGACACACCTTGTAACACACATAAAAGGAAGGGGGTCAATATTAGATAATGTACTTAATAATTTGGAAGTGCATAGAATAACGTGTTGCAATTAGAGAACTCCCTCACGTCATATTTAAATGATACCACATTTGGCAGCAAACAACAGTTTAGTATAAAATACACATAAATATGAGTCCAACCTGTGAGTTAGCTGCAAACATCTGGACAGTGATGAGTTATACCATATCTCCCTAAGACAGCATGTGGAAACCTTGAAAACGTATGGCATCGTATATAAATACGTACATATATTGTGAAGTCATATGTTGGTATCTTCTACAGCAACAGCCCCCACATTTACTACAGCCTCCTGTGTCTGCTGGATTTCGCCACACATATGTCAACAACTGCACAAGTTGTGTAATGTATTATGTTGTCTTTGTGCTTATTGGCAGGGCTTATTTACTGTTGCCCCAAGCTTGCCCATCCAAATCCAAACAGACACATTTCCCTAAAACTGGTTCTGTTGTCACATAGCTAGGCTACAAAACAGTTTTCTAACTGTTAGGCTACTAGCTGCAGATGACAGCAAGCAGTAATGTTACTCTGCAGGCCAACCAAGGTGTTTAACACAGGGCTTGTTTATGTTCTGTAGGATTTCTTCACATGCAGTCATTTACAAAGCAGAATTAAGCTGTGGCACATATTAAGTATTGTGATCTGTAGTGTGTAAGACTAGATAGGGGCTCAAGTCCCACTCCATCCTACTTGGTGTATGTTTGTGTATATATCTTCCAAAAGAGCAAGTGTGACTTCAAAACTGACATTGCTTTGCACTTTTTGGCCCTTACAGTTGATGTAGACCTCCATACCCTTGTCCTCCACAAAGATTGCTGGTGCCAACTACTATAAGATTGCATAAAGCCATGTTAATGTCTGACATGAGCCATGGCTCTTGCATTAAACACTGTGATCTGCACTTTGTAAAACTAGATAGGTAGGGGATCTAATCTCACTCCAGTCCACTTGGTGTGTGTGTGTGTGTGTGTGTGTGTGTGTGTGTGTGTGTGTGTGTGTGTGTGTGTGTGTGTGTGTGTATATATATATATATATCTCCTCAAAGAGCACGTCAGTCACACACTGACTTCCAAACTGGCATGGGTTTGCACTTTTTGGACCTTGCAGTTGATCCAGATCTCCAAACTCTGACCCCCTACAAGGTCTGCTGATGTAATCTAACGTAAGATTACCTAAAGTCTGTTCATTTCAGACTTGAGCTGTGACACATTCTTTAAGTACTGTGATCTGTATTGTGTAAAACAAAATAGGTAGGGCTTCTAATCTCACTCCTGCCCATTGTGTGTGTGTGTGTGTGTGTGTGTGTGTGTGTGTGTGTGTGTGTGTGTGTGTGTGTGCATCTCCTTACAGAACAAGTGTGCATCCCAATTTCACACAGTTTTGTGCTATTTTGGGCCTTGCAGGTGCTGCAGGCCTCTAGACTCTTATCCTCCACAAAGCCTGCTGATGTCATCTAACATAACATTATCTAAAGCCATTTTGCTATCAGACTTGAGCCTTGGTGTGTTCATTAAATACTGTGATCTGTAATGTGTAAATCAAGATAGGTAGGGGTTGTAATCTCACTCCAGTCCACTTGGTGTGTGTGTGTGTGTGTGTGTGTGTGTGTGTGTGTGTGTGTGTGTGTGTGTGTACACACAACTCCCTAAAGAACAAGTGTGGATCCCAAACTGGCATGGCATTGTGCTATTTTGGGCCTTGCAGGTGCTGCAGGCCTCCAAAGCCTTGTCCACTGCAAGGCCTGCTGATGTCATCTACTATAAGATTACTTAAAGGACAACCGCACCCTCAGACTCAAAAAACATATTTATTTCATCATGGTTTGGTGTTTCCTACATTTTAGCAGCACTCTGGGACTATTTAGAGCTTTTTAGATATTTTTATATGCAATTTCTGACTCTGACCACATGGGGGCTGGCATTTTGAAATAATTCAGATTGTTTACTCTGCCTCTAAGTATCCCAGAATGTCTCCAAAACATTGCATCAGATATGCCACATTTTCCCTTAAGCTGCTGTCACTTCATTGACTTAACAGGCATTCACTGCTGTCTTAAAGTCCCCTACTTTTGGTTAAAATGTTATCCTTTTTCAATGACTACTTCAAACACAAGCAGTGCAAATGCTACAGAACAGAACTGAAAAGTGCATTTTCTTGTTTTTGTTTCTTAGAAATGCTGACTTGCTTTCTTTTGTGAAGGCTGAAATCTAGTTCTTCAATGCATCTCCCCTCCCAATTCCCACCTACCTTCCCTAGCTGTCAAAGAGCTAAGGGTAATTTGACCCATTATCTGCATGTGATTGACAGCTCACAGCAGGTGACCAGAGTAATGTACTGTTTTCTTGTCAGCCTTTCCCTCCTTACAGTGGGACACTTTATTTGTTGCACTCCTCCTGTCAAATTTAGAACCAAGCTACATAGCACTGGGAATAATCACCGTTTTGCAAAGCATCAAACTTCCACTTATTTTTCCTTCCCTTTTGATTAAATAGCTAACAAATGACACACTATAAACATGAAATATTTTACAGACATGCATGACAGCACCAACATGCTTTTTTAAGACATAATTTTAAAAATTACAGTGTTGCATACTTCTTGTAATCTGATATAGTGTTGTCAACTAATTGTGACAGACATCTGCTTCTTATGTAAAAACATGCAATTAATGTATACGCATGGTTATTGCAAATTTATTCTCTTTGTTTTTGCAGATGTTACTGTGCTTCTGCCTGTACTCTGTAACATATCGGTAGGGCAATGTTAAGCAATATGACAATACAAAAACAAAGTTTACAAAGTTTAGAAATTACATCCAAAAATGAGACTCACCCACACTCACTCATTCACCCACACTCACTCACTCACTCACTCACCTCACCACACTCACCCACTCACCTCACCACACTCACCCACTCACTTCACCACACTCACCCACTCACTTCACCACACTCACCCACACTCAACTCACTCACTCACTCACCCACCACACTCACTCACACTCACTCACCACTCACCACCCACCACCCTCACCACACCCACTCACCCACCACACCCACTCACCAACCACACTCACCCACCCACATTCAACTCACTCACTCACCCACCCACACTCACTCACCACACTCACCCTCACCCACCACACTTCACTCACTCATCCACATTCACTCACCCACACTCACTCACCACCCTCACCACACTCACTCACCCACCCTCACTCACTCACCCACCCACACTCACTCACCACCCTCACTCATTCACCAACATTCAACTGACACACCCACACTCAACCACTCACTCACCCACCACTCACCCTCACCAACTCACTCACCCACACCAACTCACTCACCCACACTCAACCACTCACCCATACTCAACCACTTACTCACCCACCACACTCCCCCCCCCACCCACCCACACTCACTCCCCCACCCACCCACACTCACCACCCACCCACACGCACTCACTCACTCACCACCCTCACTCATTCACCACTCACCTACACTCACTCACCACCCACCTACACTCACTCACCACCCACACTCACTCACTACACTCACTCACCACCCACCACACTCACCCACACCCACCCACACCCACTCACCACACTCACCCACTCGCTCAGCCACCACACACACTCACCCACTCACCCACTCACTCATCACACACACACTCACTCACCACACTCACTCACTCACTCACTCACTCACTCACTCACTCACTCATCCACCCTCACTCACCCCCCACACTCACTCAACTCACGCACTCACTCAACTCACACATCACACTCACTCAACTCACACACCACACTCATTCAACTCACACACTCACCCTTTCACAAACATAACCACAAGTTTGTTTGGTAACACCAAGAATGACCCCAGGCAGACCTCCCAACCGTTCCGAATTACTCGTTTTTTTGGGGGTCCAAGTGAAGGGGTGCCACGATTCCCGAGTGGCACCCCTTCATTTCCGATTTTTCTTTGCTTTTTAAAAATTTTCACACTGTCGGAGCTGACATCATCACATGCGCAATGACGTCAGCTCTGTCAGGCTACCAGCCAGTCGGAATTGAGCTCAAGAAGCTCACATCATCATTTCCGGCTGGCTGAATTGCAAGCTGGCAGGCCACGCTGAAACGGCAGGAATGGGGAACAGAAGAGCTTGTGCAGGCCAGGAAGCTGAAACAGCAGTTCGCCGAGCCGGGAACTACTCAGGGCAGGGATTAATGGCAGCAACAACAGAGGAATAACTACTCAGGGTAAGGAACCAGTGTGTGTGTGTGTGTGTGTGTGTGTGTGTGTGTGTGTGTGTGTGTGTGTGTGTGTGTGTCTGTGTGAAAATGCCCCCATATAATACACTTGGTGGCTAGAGGTATTCAGGCTCAAACCCTGCACCTTTGGTACAGGGTAAAAAGAGCCTACTATTCCTAGCCACCACCATTTCTGGGTGAGTTGAGAGCTATGATGAGAAGTGAGAACATTTTTTTTCTCTAACAGTTGAAAGTTATGCTCTGAGCTTTGTCCAGATTTTTTTGTACTAAGAGTTGAGAGAGCTATGATGAGAAGTAAGAACATTTTTTTTTGTGCTAAGCATTTAGAGCTATGATAAGAAGTGAGCACATAATTTGTCTTTGTGTCTTTCGGCTTTTCCTGGTTAGGGGTCGCCACAGCGGAACTCCGGTCCGCTAATGATTGGCAGTAGATTTTTACGTGCTGGCTTGCCGGGCCTAACGCATAACTTTCAATGAAGGAACGCACATCGCCACACAGAAGACGCTCTAACTGAGAATCAAACAGGCAACGCCTAACTGTGAGGTGACAACACTACCGCAGCACCACCATTCCCCCATTATTGTTTTTGTGCTAACAGTTCAGAGATATGGTGAGTGAGAAGTGAGAACTGAATTTGTATTCCCCCATTATTGGCTTTGTTGTTTGTCCATGTTTTTTATGTTGAGGTTAAGAGCTATGTTGAGAAGTGAGAAATGAATTCACTAAATGATGGCTATTAAGTTTCAGTCTTCCTATTTTTCAGGCAGCTGCTGATTTGGCATAGTGGTATGTTGTTCTGACTGTAGTGCAGAGTCCTGGGTTCAACACCTGCCAGTGAAATGCACGATGGTAGCACAACAATTTATTCTAGCAACTTTACAAAATTATACAAGCAATGTTTAAAATGTGTCCCTGGTTTTTGACCTTTTGTCCCCCCCCAAAAAAAATGACATTGAAAATAAGTGCGAGACACTGTGCACGATGCCTATGGCTTACACTACTGTCATTCTATTTATAGTGTGGGTGTGGAAGCAGACTTTTATGATGGAAAAGTTCTGAATTGGGCAGTTTTGTCATTATTGGTTCATGTGTTTTGTTTCATTGCCTACAGTACAGGTTAATGATAAAATGTTCAAACAATAAATTTAAAATGCGCTCTAACATGTGTGTTGTATTATACAAGGAATATAATTTATTAAAGTCAGGAAGGTGTATAAAGAAAAGAACACATGTATGTTTCTTGTTTTGTGTGCAACGGACCAATGATTTGAAAACAGCCCAAAGGTAATCTTTATCCACCACTGGCCAGATGCATTTTCTTTGGATGTGGTGTGGGTTTCAATGCTGTTTCAATGAATGTGAATTTCAAGGGCAAAGTTTAATGTCAAGTCTATTTTCATTGTGAGACAGTATTGCTTTGTTTACCAGATGATGTCTTTTAGTGTTTCTGCATTGTTGTGCTGCATTGTTGAACAGCTAGCATCTCTTTTTGATTGATATGAAGATGCATCTGGCTTGCGGGCCATGTGCCCTGAATACATTTTTCTGCCATGTGGGCCCCCCAGGCATAAACTGATGCATCCGTTGTCAGTGTCTGCCTGGCTGTGGGTAAAGTGAATGGCTGTCCCTTGTTGTGGTGACAGGCCTGTGCCCACCATCGAAACTCCTGTTGCAGGCAGGAAATGAGGGTAATTAATGTTTCCAGGCTGTGGCAATGTTGAGTCCAAACACTTTTTAGATACCATTGTAGTTTCCTCATATGCAGTCTGGCATATGGAATTAGCAGGATGCAGGATGCCATGAAGCCCAAAGCCTGCAGAATTTTTCTTGCAGATAACTGGGTCTTTGTTGCCAACATTTTGAAGTAAGAAGTCAGTTGCCTTTGTTTGTCTGGCGTGAGATAAGCCATCTGGGCAATTGTATTTAAGCTTGCACCCAGGAATATTATCTCTTGTGAGGGTACTAGTTTTGACTTATTTTCGTTTACTGTGTACCCTAGGCAAATTAGTAATCTTTTTACAAACACCAGATGCTTTAGTAGATTGTCCTTGTTCTCTGCATGAATAAGGCAGTCGTCCAAGTAAGGATATATTTGAATTCCTCTTTGTCTGTAAAATACAGTTACTGGTGCCAGGCATTTTCTGAAGACCCTGGGTGCAGTAGATAAAGCCAAAGGGCAGTGCAGAGAATTGGTAGTGCATTGAGCCAGCTATGAATCTGAGGTATCTTCTGCCAGATTGTCTGATTGGGACATGCAGGTATGCCTCTTTTAGGTCCAAAGTTACAAGCCAAGCCTTCTTGCCCTGCATGGGCAGAAGCTGCTGCAGAGTCAACATTTTGAATTTTGGAATGTCCAGAAATGTGTTTAGAATAGACAGGTCCAATATTGGTCTCCAGGCTTTGTCCTTTCTGGGTACCAAGAAAAGTCTTGAGTAAAATCCTTGTCCTTGCTCTTGCTGTGGTACTCGCTGAATGGCCCTCATGTCCATGAGGGATGAAACTTGCTTTTGTGCCTCTGACCATTCATTGTATGGCAGGTCTGGCATCCCTTTTACCCTTGACAGGGTGTGAAAGTGGAACCTGTAGCCCTGAGATACTATATTCAAGACCCATTTGTCCTGGGTGATCATGTACCAGTTTTGTGAAAAAAGTGCTAGTTTTCCCCCTAAGGGGGCTGCCAAAAGACAAGTGCTTGGTGCTGGCAGAGGAAAGTCATTGGGACTGTTTCCTGTATAGCTGTGATTTGTCTTCTCTGCTTTTGGAGGTAGAAACACCCCATTGTTTAGGCCTGTATGAGCCTTGGGTCTGGGATCTGCCTCTGAGGCATCTGTATCTGCCTCTTTGTGGCCTGTCTGACACTGGAAAGGACCAATACTTTGTGGGCCAGTTCCTGCTAAATCTGGGTGGCTGCACCTGTAAGAAATCCTTAACTGTCTGCATAGATTTTGCTTTGTCCTCCATTTTCTTCAACACCTCCTCTGCTTTAATACCAAAGTATCATACTGTAATGGAGCATCTAATAATTTTGCTTTAACATGATCAGGCAGATTCTGTTCCTTTAACCAAGCATGCCTCCTAATGACAGAATCCATAACAACGGCCCTGCAAGAGGCCTCTGGAGAATCAGAACCACATTGCAAAGTATGACTTCCCACTTGTTCAGTTGCATGCAATAAATCCTGCATTTCCTTGTTTTCTGCACATTCAGAATTTGTTAATATTTTCTGTTTAAGCAGTGACATTAAGTATTGCTGATATTTCTCATCTCTGACTTCTCTCCCACTTTAAGCAGTGACATTAAGTATTGCTGATATTTCTCATCTCTGACTTCTCTCCCAATTTTTAAAAGGAATATAAAACTGTATCTCAATAAAAAATGGCTATGCCCCTGTAGTAACCCAGACTAACTTTGTTTCTTTTCTTGTCTTCTTCCCTATTTTTTCCCTACTATACCCTATAACTCAACAGGGGACTGCCTGTTCTCCAACTTTGTTGGAAAATATGGAATAAACAACCCTCGGATATCTCAACCCAGACTTCTCTCCCACTTTTTAAATGCTTCTAAATGGCACCTCAATAAAAATGGCTATGTCCTTGTACTAACTAGACTCACTCTGTTTTATTTTATTTTCTTTACTTTTCTTCTTCCCTATTTTTTCTCCCTACACCCCTTTCAGCTTTTCTTTACCTCTCATTACACTTTAGCATTCTTCTTATAAAATTTATGTTTAGATTCTTTGTATTGTAATGATTATTGTGATATGCACATCATGTAGGTCGTAGTTTATGTATTTTTTGGTTTTAAGATTGTAATTTGCAATTTCCTAAAAAAAACCCAAAAAACAAAAATACTATTTGGTTTGCTGTTAGCATTATATTTGTTATAACTTCTATTGTAACGCCTTCTTAAACCTTGTAATAATTACTGGAGCTTTTCTCCCTGGGCCTCTACTGAAAATGGACATATATCCAGATAGACTAGCCTGGTCAACAAATGTAAAATAATAAATTAAAAAAAAAATAAAATATTTAAGCATATGAAATTGACAATTTAAAGCCCTCTCAGCCAAGGTAGCAGAAGTGTAAACTTTTTTCCCCCATCTATCCAGTGCCCTTGAATCCCTATCAGAGGGGATAGGGTTTTTTGCAGTGGAAGCCTTGACCCCTTTGGGACCCTGAGAAATAGTTTCTGGGTCAGCAGCAGGGTTTTTATAAAGACATTTATGTGAATCTGGAACCCTGTAGTATCTGTCTGGCTTAACAGGTGCAGGGGGTAAAGAGTCAGGAGACAGGCCGGACTCTGAAAATACATCATCTGCAATGTCTAAAACAGGGGGGATAGCAAGAGGCCTGTGCTGAGGTAGTAAAGGAAAGTCTCTGAGCCTTTTCTTAGATTCTGAGTAGTCTTGGCTCTCCCAGTGGAAGTGCTCCCTCATGGTATGCAGGGTTTCCCCAAAAGAATAATCCTCAGGAGGAGAGGCTGAAAGGATAGATTCTTCAGCAGCAGAATCCTCATAGGGAGGAAGAGAGTATTCCTGTTCAGAAGAGAGTCATAAACTATATCAGGCAGCACAAAATAGGGCTAGAAGTGCATTCAAACAGGGGCTGTGTGTAGAATTACATTTTTAATTCACTAGGAAGACTCATCTTACCAATGAAGCAAAAAATGCAGACGAAGGTGCAGGCAATCCAAACTTTTCAGTGTCCCTAAACAAACGCAGTCGACAGGATACACGTACAATGAAAAGGAGTTCCACACACCACATGGGTTTTATTAGGCTGAGTGGGCCGGGTAAGGCAGGTCTGACATCACAATGTGGGAGGAACACTGGCTCTTCTATACAGCATGCAAATCAGGCAGGGATTACATCACTTTGGGGGAGGAAACATCCCGATACCTAGAGCAAGAGCAGATGGCAGATGTGACATCATAATTTCAGAGCCAGCTACAGGTTTTTCAAGTTGGTTTGCAAAGTGAAACAAAAACAGTATAGAAAGCTAGGAAGCAGAACAGGGAAAACAGTTGAGTGGGTTAATTTTTAAAGCTGCAAGGGTGATTTTTTAAGCTTTATCAAAGAACAGGGACTGGAAGAGTCATCAGGTTGGGGAATCTGCTTTAATATCCTGTTGTTTTCCTTTAAAAAATATTAATATCAGACTTGAGCTGTGGCATGTGCATTAAGTATTGTGATCTTTAGTGTGTAAAACTAGAAAGGTAGTGGCTCTAATCTCACTCCAGCCCATGTTGTGTGCATGTATCTCCATACAAAACAAGTGTGAATCTTAATATGGCATGGCTTTTTGCTATTTTGGGCCTTGCAGGTGGGGGCTGTAGGCTTCCAAACTCTTGTCCCCCCACAAGGCTTGCTGATGTAATCTACTGTAAGATTACCTAAATCCATATTAATGTCAGACTTGAGCTGTGGGGAATATGATATGCTGTGCATTCTGTAGTCTCTAAACTTGATAGGTAGGGGTTCTATTCTAACTGCAGCCAACTTGATGTATGTGCACTGTGCATTGTTCTGTAAATGTAGATAGGTAGTGGTACTGTTGTCACTGCATCCAACTTGATGTGTGTGGATGTTAGTGAGAGCATTTTACATCAGCCTATGGAATCATATGAAGTTACTAGGCTAATGACCCTGGGGCCCTTACAATCCTTGCCAAGTTATTACCCTTATTTCCATGATCACTACCTATTTCCCCTGTCCGAGAGGGACACAAGTGGAATGCCCATGGTGAATTTATGGTCACCCATCCAATGATCTATATTGTGTTGGAATAGGACCAATGAGGTATTCTGTTTGACATGAAGTGGGAGTCAGTACCAAAGGTGTGTTAACCTGTGGGAGACAAATCTGTCCCTCTCACAGGTTTTATTAATGTCACATTCCAGGTGAGGTCTTTAGAGCAAGTAATCTGTGTACCATTTGACTTAAGGATATGCAGCATTTCCAATAAGGTGTGGTGAGAGATTGCCTCTTATCCAAGGCAGACATCACATCTGAGTAGTCTTGTATGAAACAGAATAAAATCACAGTCGTTTCAGATGATCCACATAGGACATATGCTGAAGACTTTGAATTTTTCTTGGGATGAACCTTTGTGTTCTCTGCAATTGCTGCAGGTGTTTGGAAAGGTACATGCCAAAAGGGGCATTGTACTCAATTATTGGCCTAATGAGGGAAGAGTACAGGGAGGTTACAACTTATTTTTTCTGAAAACAATGCCCTTACCTATGACATGAGCAAGACAGATTGCCCTTCTTACAACTGTGGAGACATGGTGATCAAAGGTAAGGTAGCTGTCAACCTGTGTGCGCAGGTCTCTCACCACTGAGTGCATATGTAAGGTGTTGCTATCAGGGTTGTAGTTAACAGGGACATCACTTTTACAGAAAAAAATGATAATGGATTTTTTGCATTGATTTTGTATCCTTTGTTTGTGTAAGGATGTAGGATGTTGACATCATTTGGAGATTCTGTCACTACTCCCAGTTTGCAGTCATCAGCAAACTTTGTCAGCCACAGACCTTTAGTTTTTGCTTGTACTTCAGATAAATAGATTCCAAACAGGACAGGTCCCAGGCCTGAAGCCTGTGGAGCATCACTGTTTACACATCTGTTCTTGGAGGTGGATTCCCCTAATTTGACTATATGAGTTCTATCAGTGAGCCAGTTAGCAACTCATCTAATGATAAGGGCTTATGCCTACTTGGGTGAGCTTGTTTATGATGCCTTGGCTAAGTCCAAGTTGGCTGTATGCACAGATTCATCCTCATCCAGGGCCTTTGTGACTGCATTGAAAAAGCCCACCAGGTTTAACTGGCATGATCTTTCTTTGACAAATCCAAACTCAGTAGGGCAAAGTTTTAAGAGATTACCTCTGTCTTTGTTGATAAGGTCCATGATGATTTGCTCCATGGGCTTGCAGATATGGCTAGTCAGGCTAATAGTTCTATAGTTCCTGGGGACAGTGGATGCACCACCTTTGTGCAAGGGAATAACTGTGGCTGTTTTCCATTCAGCTGGTACAAAGCTAGTGCTTAGACTATGATTGAAAAGGTTACCCAATGGTGTGGCTAATTCATGTTGGAGCCCATGTAGGATGCAAGCTGAGATGTTATCACGTCCCATAGATGCTGTGTTTTTGGACTTATAGTGGGTGTTTATGGCTTCCTCTTTAGAGATACAAGGTAGGGGACAGGTGTTAGGGATGTCATAGGGTACGTGTGGCGGGGACAGGGGAGGGAAGTTTTCAAAGAACCCGTTGGCCAACAGATTAGCTATGTCCACAGGCTCAGTATATGTGGTATCACTGGCACAAATTTGGGGCTTTCCTTTTAGGTTATGGATGTAACTAGAGAATGTGTTGTGGCTGTCCTTTTTTGAGAAAGCTAATTTGGGCTCATAGGTTGAGTTGGAGGACTTCATAAGACTTTGTATTGTCTTGTTTAAGCTGAGGATTGAGTGTTTCCAGTTTAGGAGGCCTCTTCCCTTTTAGGTTTAGACAGCAATCTCTTCCTCTTATTGTAAACCTTGTTAATGGCAGTGTCCACCAGGTAGGCTTGCTCTTCCTTGAGCTTGTTTTGGTCCTATCAGATACGGCAGAGTCAGGGCAGTTATATAGGTGTTTGTATAAATCAATGGTGTAGAGCTTGGCATAGTTCCCAATTCCATCTGAGGGAGGAGGTGCAGTGAAGCTATTTATATCATCCCATAAGAGGTTATAATCTGATATGGAGAATTATTTTAGTTTAGTTGCTGCTAGGGGGTACAGGTGTGGCAGTTGCTTTGAATGACACCAATTTGTGGTAAGATCTCACCAGAGAAGACATCACAGTGGGGGTGCTACAGTGGTTCCCCCACATTGGTAAGCACCAGATCCAGGATGTTGGTTCACCTTGTGGGGGTGTTAATCAGCAAACATTGCAGTTAATGAAGTCATGGAACCTTTGAGCAAGTGAGTTTGAGCATGTGTAATCTACCAGACAATGGAGGGGTAGTTAAGTATGCCCCAAGCTATGTTTTTATTAGATGTATCTTGATAGAATCAAGTACATACAAATAAGCAGATTGGGTGTCCTGATTCATGGAGGGGGTCCTGTACCTGGTATTGACTTGAATAGGTGCCCTACAAAGTTTATTGCACCTGAATTGTCTCCAGGGAGTCATACTGCTTAATCAATCTGGATATGTATTTATCTTTAATGAATAGTGACACACTCCCCACTTTATTTTTCATACCCTTAGTTACAGGTCTGAACATGTGAAGTAGGTGTAACCCCAATATAGCTGGTGTGCTCTCCACAGCCTTGAACCAGGTCTCTGTAACTGCACCAAGGTGAGGACAGCTTCTATTGTGTGCAGTTTCATGATGAGATTCCTACTATTTAGCTGCATAACCCTGGGTTTGTTTTTGGATGGGGTTTTTACATTGGGAATTTTGTCATTGAGACACTGCCTAAAGAGGGCACTATGGGTGTTGCAAGAGCCTTGGCCAGTAGTCGAAATCCCAGGGGTGACAGATGAAGACCATCTCTAGCAAAGGATCACAGTCTGTTGATCATGTCATCCCAGGCTGACATATACTGTATCCTCTTAGAATGACTCCAGACACTAAACTAACTATGGCGGCCAATCATTTTCTGTTTCTATTGAGGCATCATCTTACGTGAACGTAAAATGCTATATTAGGCTAGGGACATACCTGCCTGAAACACACAATCTGAGATGTCAGTCATGTCTCTTTCCATATAGTCCAGAGATGTAAGTCTCAAGTCATTCACACCAACATGGACTATGACAGAGTCATAACAGTACCTTTTTTTGAGAGACTTGAGTGCATGTGTGACATGGCATATCCTGGCACCTGACAGAAAGCTGACTGTGAGCTTTTCCTTATCCATTCTGGTGATAGGGATATCAGTGTTTCTCATAATGTAATCACCTATGATTAATATGTTTGATTTTGTGTTTTTCCTTAGGTTATAACTGGGGAAACACTGGTGTGTGAGTTATTATGTGTAATTTGTTCTGCATATGAAGTATTATGTGTAGCTTGGTTGTGTTTTTTGTTTTGGAGGTCTCTGGTGTTTAGGTATGTTTCTGGTAATGACCTCTGCATATGTAGGTATGTGTGATGTGAGTTTGGGTGGAGTAAGAGATGAGTTGTACACGCTGACAACCCACTCATTGTCATATGTACTGACTGGTGTGTTAGAGAGCATGGTTCTTAATAATGTTGCAACTCACACACATTGTGTTTGTGTGAACTAAGAATTGGTGAAGCTGTCCACATCTCTTCAACTGACACTGCTAATGCCATTAGCAATAGATTCTTGCTTGTGTATATGTCACATCAGGCCATGCTTAGGCAGTCGCCTGACAGATACTTAAATGTCAGATGGTATTACCCATATTGTGCCATTCTAAGGTAAAACAGTTGCTGACAGTGTGGGATAACATGGTGTATTGAGTACGCTACTTTGCCAGGCATATGGCAATTTCCTGAGCCATAATACTGTTATTAGGCAGGGTTGCAATAGCAGACTTACAAATGTGACAATGTGCAACTCCACCAAAGTAAGGGTCGTGCTGCTACACCCTTGGGGCTCACAGCCTCAAACAGACTCTCTGTAGGCACTCTTTGCAGTGAAGAATGTGGATGTCTGAGCATGCAACTTTGGAGTAAATAGTTTGGCCTTGCAGGGCTAAAAAGCTTGTCAAACAACCAGCCAGCAAATGGATGTTATGTGAAGTAATGTGGGACTACAGTTTAGTGTTCTGGGAACCTAAATGTACAGTATAACATACCTAGGACATGCTGGAGGGACAGGAATATCTCCTCAAGTTGGCCACTCCTCAACATTAGGACTCACATCAATGTTATGCAGATCACCTCCATTACGCTGCTGAAGGGCATGCTGTATGAATTGCTGTGAAACTGTTACCTAGCATGGATCAATGCCACTGTAGACCTTACTAGAACAACCTTGGGCATCTTTGTCACCTGACATTTAACATTATATTGTGATGTAGCAGCTATGCTCTTAATCACCATTAGGTTAGTACCCTAGTCAAATCCTAGGAAACTTGCAACCAAAGGCATAATACATGCAAAACTGAACCAATTGGTCTGGTTGCTATTTAAGGCATCTACCTGGGACAGGCTACAACAAGATTGCATGCCCTTGCATCATATGGGACAAGTGCTTGGATCAACAAACAGCTTGTGGCCTGCTTCTTATCTTGGGAGTGGTGCTAACATTTGGTTCTTGTGTGAAGAAAAGAAAAGGATACCATATCCCAGCAGATTGCAGCTGTGGTAAGAGCAGCAGCTGTAGCCAGGCAGTAGCTATTCATGTGAATCCCTCTTTCAGTATTCTTCACAAGGTAATTATTTGTTTCCAGTAAGCACTTCTTGATTTGTGTCTAACTTCAGAATAACTGCCTAAATACTCCATCCTTAACTTTTCAGGGTGTACGTATCAGTTTCCACTCCACTGTTTGGCATTGCTCTGTACAGACTCGGACAACTTGAGTGACACTTCTCCTGGGAAAGCATGATGAAACGTACTCAAATACCAAGCTTCACACAGGACAACTAGCCTGCAGTGACTAACACTGTCCACATAGCTGCAAAACAGATACTCCTGACATTGATTGATTTTCTCAGTGCAACTTTTTAATTAAAAAAAAAGGGTCTGTTCCCATGAATATTACCTTTCCTACTGTGACCATTACTACCTTGGTGGATATGGACATCCTGAGGCAATGTAGAAATCGCCTCATGTTTACCGACAACCAGTTCATTCTCAAACTTTTATGGTTTGTGAGAGATGTATTTACACAATGTCAGTGTAGCAAAACTCTCCCATGACAGTACTCCTAATGTCAGTAAGGTAGTCAGTAGTACACATGCCACATCCATCACACACAGTTCAGAGCAGACATATGCTGAGGCACTGAAATGTAACCTTCATATGTCACAAAGGCCTCACAGACAAAGTGCAGATTACACCCTCATTAGCTCCAAATACACACTGTAAAAACAACACACATATCAATGCATAGATCTACAGCTCATGGAGGCTCAACCTATAAGCCCATAAGACAAGCCAACACAGAATCCAACAAGCTAGTCATTGCAGACTCTATTGTGAGACACACTGATGTCCTTCTCACCAAGCTGAGTAAGGAGAAAGGCACATTCAGTTGCTTATCAGTGGCTAGGAACCACCACATTATGCATGCACTCATGTCACTGGACCACAAGTAACGCAAACTCAACAAGTCAGAGATGCAATTATATCAGCTCCCTGGAATACAAGTTGCCTTGCACACCAGTCAGTACATATGACGATGAGCAGGTTGTCACCCTGCACACACCACCTCCCACCTCACCAAAACTCACATCACACATACCTACGTATGCAGAGGTCATCACCAGAAATATGCAAAAACACCAGACACCTCCCAAACACAAACATAAGCATGCTACACATAATATGTCCACTGCAGTACACAACACACATTATAGTTCTCGCCCCAGTGTCTCACCTGTCAAGCACTTAAGACAAAACACTGAAAGCAACATATTAGTCATAGCTGATTCCATTGTGAGACACACAGTTGTCCCTCTCATTAGTTTGGATAAGGAGAAGGTAATGGTCACCTGTTTTTCAGGTGACAGAATCTGCCATATCACATATGCACTCACGTATCCCCAAAAAGGTACTGTTGTGACTCTTGTCACATTATATGTTGGTGTGAATGGCTTGAGATGGACCTCCCTGAACTATATGAAAAAAGACATGACTGAACTCTCAGACTATGGGTCTCAGACAGGTATGTCCCTAGATTTAAGCAGCATTTTACTTTCACCTAGGATGATGCCTCAATACAAAAAGAAAATGAATGACCTTAATTACCTTAGTTTCTGTTGTCTTTCAAAGAGGATACAGTATCTGTCAGCCTGAGATGACATGATCAACAGACCTCGATGCTTTACCAGAGATGGTAATCATTTGGCACCCCTGGGATTTTGGCTACTGGCCAAGGCACTTGCCATCTGCATAATGCCCTTTTTAGGTGGTGTATCAAGGGCAAAAGTCCAGACATAAAAACTCCATATAAAAAAAAAAAGTTTATGCTGCTAAATGTTAGGTGTCTTAACATGAAACTCCACTCACCGGAAGCAGTGTTCACCTTTGAAGACTTGGTGTCCTGATTCACATTTTGCAGTCAAGCAGACCTCGTTCATGGCAGTAGAGAGCACCCCAACCATATCGGGCTAAACTTCCTTCCACACAATCATTCCACAAACTGATGGCTTGGAAACTAATGGAGGGCGGTGTATCAATATTCAGACAGATAAATACAATGCCAGATGGTTAAACAGTAGGATTGCCTGGAGAAACTTCAGATGCAATTAACTGTTGGGAGGGCACCTACTCAAGTCATTTCCAGCTACAGGACCCCATCTGTGAATCAGGACACCCACTCTGCCTTTTTGGATCTTCTTGAGTCTATCAAGATACATACAAACTTAATGGTAAAGACCCAGACGAAATAGCCAATACGTTTAACTCATTTTTTACTGAGACCATCCAGTCCCTAGCCAGCAAGTTACCTTCCTCTTCACCTACCACAACTAATCCTACCCCCCTCACAACCAATACCGCGGGTAAATCCCCACCTGCCTTTAACCTTCATCCAATATCCACCTCCTATATTAGCTCCCTATTAAAGAAACTTAAACCATCCAGCTTATCGGCCGATCGACTCCCAGCTGAATACCTACAAATAGCATCAGATGTTATAGCCTATCCTATCTCCATTTTGATAAATAGAACCATTACAGAGTCTAAAATCCCACTATGTGGAAAATATCATATGTCATCCCACTTCACAAGGGCCTCCACGGAAATATCAAATTTTAGACCTATAGCAATAATGTCCCCAATAGCAAAAATTATGGAAAGATGTGTTCATAAGCAACTCCTCCACTATCTAACTATAAATAATCTTTTGTCTAACACGCAACACGGCTTTCGCCCCCATCACAGTACAACCACTGCCCTCCTCTCCTTTGTTGACTCAGTCAACTGCAATCGAAATAATAAACTAATTACTTCTGCTCTCTTTCTGGACTTGTCAAAAGCTTTTGACATGGTTAATCACCAAGCACTGCTCCACACCCTGAAAACTTTTCACCTTGACTACTCAGCCCTAAGCTGGTTTAATGCCTACCTGTCAGGGAGACAACAAGCTGTCCAGTGGCAAAGCAAGCTATCCCAATTACTACCAAACACCATAGGAGTTCCACAAGGCTCTATACTTGGACCCCTTCTCTTTTCTATATTTATAAATGATCTCTATTCAGTAATCCCTAATGCAACCTGCATTCAATATGCAGATGACTCCACCCTGATCTGCTCCGACGCCTCCCTCCATAATCTCCAAGTAATTACCCAAAACTGCTTTGCTGCAGTTGAAACATGGTTCATTGAGAAGAAACTTATCTTGAATCCAACAAAAACCAAGCTACTACTAATTTTCCCCACCTCAGCCTCTTCCTTAGCACAACACCCTACACTAACTAATAATAGGACCGTCTATGTTCAGTCCACAAATGGTACCATCATAGAGCCTGTCACTAATGCCAAATTACTTGGAGTTACTATTGATCACAAGCTCAAATTTGATATGCACATCAGTCAAACTATAAAAACTGTAAATAAGAAACTAGGCTCTATGTATAGAATTAAAAACTTTCTAACCCCTACTACCAAACTAACCATTGCACGTACACATCTTCTCTCCACCCTACTGTACGCCTCCCCAGTATTCTCCTTCCTTAATAAAGCTGAGCTCAACAAACTCTCTATGACTTATAATCATATTGCCAAATTCGTAACAGGTGAACCGTACCATACTCATCACTGCCTAAACCTAAAAAAACTAGCCTGGTTAGAACTCCCCAATCTTCTGAAACTTAATCAACTTACTGAAGCATTTAAAATAATCAAGGAACCACATAAAACCCCCTCAATAAACAAACTTTTCACTCCCTATTCTAATCTCAGCTGCCTTAGATCCTCCAATAGTGAACTAGTACAAACAATCAAAACTAATAACTTAGGTGGGGATGCTCTTTATGCTAATTCCATTGGAAAACTATGGAACTCCCTTCCTAGCGACCTAAGACTAACTACTTCCCTTAGCAAGTTCAAAAGTAACCTCAAATCTTTCCTAAAAGCACATTGGCTATGTTCCTGTACCAAACCTGACTAGTCCTAAAAACCCCAATACTATCTATGCTATCTCCCGATGCCATTTACCTAAGTTTTCATTAATCCACTCATCATATTAATTACTTTAGTTATAGCTAATTTTTAACTTGATGTCTCTTCTTACTATGATATCCAAAACTGTACTATGTAATGCAAACCTATACCTTGTCTCAATTATGAATATGTTTTTCTTTTTTTCCTTGAACTTTCTTGTAACTGTTATGTTTAAACATTTTGATTACCTTACCATGTTATTTTGTAATTGTTGAAATGTAACTCAAAACCTTTGTACTGTGGAGCTTTTCTCCCCGGGTCTCTGCTGAAAAGGGATATGTATCCAGTTGGACTAACCCGGTAAACAAATGTAAAATAAATAAATAAATAAAATAAATAAACATTTCTAAACTGTTAGCTGACAGGTTCTGTGAAAACTTCACTCCCCTGTCCCTGCCACACTTACCCCATGACATCCCCACCATCTGTCCACTACCTTGTATTTGTAAAGAACAAGGCATAAACACCCTCTCTAAGGCCAAAAACACAGCAGTTATGGAACCCGATAACATCCCAGGCTGCGTCCTAACATGGGCTCCAACGAGAATTATCAACAACATCGGGTACTTTTTTCAACCATAGTCTAAGCACAAGCTTCTTCCCAGATGAATGGAAAATGGCCACCATTATTTACCTGGACAAATGTGATGCTTCCACTAACCCCAGGAACTATAGAACTATTAGCCTGACTAGCCTTATCTGCATGGCCATGGCGTGAATCATCATGGACCTTATCAACAAAGATATAGGTAAGCCCAAAACACTTGCCCCTACTTAGTTTGAATTTGTCAAAGGGAGATAAGGCCTGTGAAACATTGTGGACTTCTTCTTGCATCACCAAGGCCTTGGATGAGGGGAAATCTGTGCGTACAGCCTACCTAGACTTAGCCAAGGAGTTGGACACTATCCCCTACTCGGGCATCACTACCAAACTCACCCAGCTAAGAATCAACCCTTATATCATTAGATGGATGGCTAACTGGCTCACTGATAGAACTCGTATTGTCAAAATGGGTGAATCCACCTCCAACAGCAGACCTGCAACCAGTGGTGTTCCACATGGATCTGTCCTGGCAACTCTACTATTTGGAACCTAGTTCTCCAAAGTACAAGCTAAAACTGAAGGTCTGTGACTGACAAAGTTTGCTGATGACTGCAAACTGGGAGCGGTCATAGAATCTCTAAATGATGTCAACATCCTACAAGACGGTCTTACACACACACACACAATTGATGCCAAAGTGATGGCCTTAACCTTAATTCCAAAAAATGTATTATCATCACTCTCAGTATGTGTGATATTTCTGTTAACTACCACATCACTAACAAAACACTAAGTATGCACTCCCTGGTGTGAGACCTGGGCATAAAGGTTGACAGTAATCTTACCTTTGATTAGCATGTCTCCCCAGTGCTAAGCAGGGCAGTCTATATTGCTCACCTCATAAGTAAGGCCATTGCATCCAGAAAATGAAAGAAGTTATAACCTCTCTGTACTCTCTCCTCATCAGGCCAATAATGGAATACAATGCCCCTTTTGGTATGCACCTTTCCAAGCACCTGCAGCAACTGGAGAAACCACAAAGGTTCCTCACAAGGATAATTCAAGTTTTTCAGCATCTGTCCTATGTGGATGATCTGAGATCACTGTCACTTCATTTTGTTTCATACAGACTACTCACAGTTGATCTATGCCTTGCATATGATGCAGTCTTTGACCATGCTTTGTTTGAAATTCTGCATATCCACAAATCAAATGGTACAAGGGTTACTCACGCTAAACACCATAACCTGGTATGTGACAGTATTAGTCCATTATGGATGGTCAGATTTGTCTCCCAGAGGTTACCACACCTTTAGAATGGACTCCCACTTCATGTCAAACAGTGCACCTCATTAGCCCTCTTCAAATGCAATGTGGACAATTGGATGTATAACCATAAATTCACACTGGGTGTTCCTCCTGTGTTCATCTTGAACCATGGAAATTGTTGCTGATCTTGAAAGTAATGGTAGAACTTAGCTAGGCTTGTAAGGGCCCTAGGGCCATTAGCTGAGTAAGTTCCTATGATACAACTCAGTCATAGTCCATGTGGGAGTACACAAAGTGCATCATACCTCCCTAGGCTGTACTTAGAGACAGTTATTTGTGCTCTTGGAAGACATCTGTGCAGTCACTGACACATGACATAAAGCTACAAAGAGCACACCAACAGTGCAAGGTTATTATGCCTTCCACACATTTAGATCAGCTAATTCGCATGTAGGGGCTCTATATACATCAAAACTAAAGATACGTCAAGGCTGGTCAAACAAGACAATGCACTTGAGGTGCTCCAGGTTCAATATCACAATAGGCAAAATCCAATACTACTTCCATGCAAACTATAGGCTCCCCTTTATGACCCAGGACACCCATACCATGTATGTAAACTTATTAGAAACACTAACCATCCAGCCCATTACCATAGTCATAGAAATTCCATTATCCCACTCTTACCTGGGAATCCTATATGACAACAAGCATATTGGCACAGAGAGTCCTGGCTTTTGTAAACACAAACTCCCTGGATCAGATAGCCACTACACCAAACAGGGGTGCAACCATACTGGAACTGGTCCTTACCAATATGGGTGAGTGATGCACAACCAACGTACTGTAATGTCTTCCCTGGTAAGATCCAAACACAAATTTGTCTCCTTTGAAGTAAACATGACAAATGGTCCCCCAGCTGGACATGCAATATTCAAGAGCTACTCTAAGCCTAACCTCCAGCTATTAGGTGATAAACTGGCCACATATCAAGTCCCCATAAACACTGAGAACACTGCGGCCTATGCAGCAGTGTTCACAGAAATCCCATATGAGCATGTTAATAGATGCATAGAGGCAGCCATACTCACCAGGGAAAAGTACAGAACTAAATGAAAATCAAACCACACTGGTGGAATCACAGAATCAATAGGCTGCATAACAGAAGGAAGAAATTCATGGCAAAACATAGAAGGTTCAACACACTGCAGGATAAAAGTACTGTCATCAAAGTGAACAAAACAGAGGACAAATTAAGTCTACCAATGCCAGAACTGAGGTAAGTTAGGGGCCCAAAGCCAAAGAAACCCAAGAAGCATACTTTAGGTATGTCCACAATGTTAAAGGCAAGACACAATTGTGTGCACATCTCATTGTAAATGGAACCACCTATAATGAGGCAGAAGAAAGAGCAAACCTCTTGGCTGATAACTTGAGTCACAACTTTACCACTCTCTTCCCCCTCAGCCTTCCCTCAGGAAATACTTTCAAATATATGTAACCCTACTATCACTAGGGAACATATCATTAATGCTGTCTCTAAGAACAAGTGCACTGCATCAGTGGTCCCAGACAATATCCCAGCATGCTTTCTAAATAGCATGAAACATGAGCTTTCGGGGACTCTCGAATTACTGTTTCACTGTACCCACCAAACAGGCTTCGTACCTTATGAATGGAGAACAGCAGCAGCAACAGTCATCGGTCTGCACAGAGGTGGACCATCTACAGACCCTGGTGAGTACAGACCCAGAAGTCTCACTAGTCTGATATATAAAGCCATGAAAAGAAGTATCATGGAAATGATCAATAGAGATGTAGTACACCTCCAGACACTGGACCAAACCCAGTTTGGTTTCGTTATGGCCAGATCATGCCTACCCAACCTGCTGGACCTATTTGAGAAGGTAACCAAAGCAATGGATGAAAGAAAATGGTTCACATTGCCTCCTACAGCCTGACAAAGTATGTGACAGTATATCTCCATCAGGTAGTGTTGGCAAACTCAAGAGGTTATGTACAAAATAGTATTTAAGCCACTGAATAGCCAAGTGGCTCACAGACATGACCCAGGAGGTTAGCATAGGGGAGTCCACCTCTACAAACAGGCCAGTCACAAGTGGACTCTCTCATGAATCATTTCTCAGAGCGCTCCTCTTAGGCATTTACTTGTCTGAAGTCAATGCCACTGTCAGTGGCCTCTGGCTGACTAGATTTGCAGATGATTGGAAATTAAGAGCTGTTGTTGAATCCCACACTGACGCAAATGTTCTCCAGAAGGGGCTGACACAGACATACAACTGGCCAAGAAATGCACAATAATAAGCTTTGGCAAGTCATCCACCCTTGGTAACTATCATATTGACAGCACACATCTAACAGTTGACTCAGTAGTCAAGGACTTAAGGACACGCATATATATATATATATATATATATATATATATATATATATATATAGTGATCTAGCTTTTCACTGTCACGTGTTTTCAGTATTGGGGAAATCATTCTGTGTTGCACCACTTATTAACAAAGGTATGGCAGGTAAGTCCAGGGAAATCATTGCTTCAGTTTATTCTGCATTCATCAGACATATCATTGAGTGCAATGCCACCTTTGGTATGTACCTAGCCAGGCATACCCAGCAATTGAAACATCTACACAGGTTCCTCACTAAACCAACATAGGACATACATAAAATGTCCTATGTAGACCGTGTCAAGGCCCTATCCCTGTATTCTGTGTCCTACAGACTTCGGAGTGGAGATGTATGTCTGCTATACAGGGCAATGTCAGACCCCACTGTGGGCCACCTGCATATCTGTGAAACAACTAGCACCAGAATTACCAATTCTTCAGACCTACACCTTGCTTGTGCTATAAATAGGATGTGCTGAAGAGTCAGGTGAGTATCCCAGAGACCACACCTTATATGGAACAGGCTCTCCAACCATGTGAAAAAGAGTTTCACCCTAATGCAAATCAAGTGGAAGTTACACAATTGGATGAGGAAGAGAACAAGCATCCATGGTTTGGGACTTATGTCTCTAATAACGATGGGAAACTGTAAATGGTTCATCTCCTAGGCACCTGCTTGTAAGTGTTTCATCTCCCAAAACCCTGCTTTATCAAGGTTATCAGATCTTGTCAGAGATTTGAGATTCATGGCTGGGCTTAAAGAAGCCCTTGTTTTCATTAGGCTAGTAAACACCTATGAAACTATGAACCCATTAACCTATACAGTATTACCTTTCTGACAACATTTCTCTCCTGTGCTGACATTCAGTCCTGTGCTCTGACTTTGATGGTTTGATTGTAGATGTGTACCCATCGGTGTGTACAACATAATCCTGAAAGGGAAACATAAACATTTCCATGAGATACATTTCATTGTGCGACTCCATAGCTGTTACAACAGCATCCATTGTAATGTACACAAATTATGCAATACATATTCTAAATGGCAAAGTACAATATGTGTAAATGACCAGTACAAGTAGCATGTCTACAGCAATAATGAGTGAAACTAATTAATGTAGATAATCACCCTATGCATCAGGCACATAGCTTTGTTTCCCTGACTCCAAGAGAAAGATGATAGGGATTTGGCACAGTTATCATCACTTGCACAAGGTGTTGTGTGGCGGTGTAGGAAGCCTAGACTGATCCAATAGGTTGGCAAATGTGTGTGTGAGTCAGGGGGGAAGCAGGCATGATGGACCATGGAAATGTTGCCTATGTGTCTGTAGGTGCCCTCAATGTGACAGCAGTGTGTGAGTATCTGCATTAACAAAGCCAAGCTCAATGCTAGCCCTACATGCCTGTATATAGGATAGCTGTGAGCTGTGCATGGTAGAGCTGGCAGTTCATCATCTCTGCCACCAAACATGAGAAATGGCTTTGCCAGGAGTTGGACTGGCACCTCCATGCCCTAGGTCAGATGCTGTGCTATTGCTTGAGGGTGACTGATGTCTGCTGGGAAAGTGTCTTCCATGGGAACTCCCAGGAACATGAGCCCATGGCCTGCTACGTGTTCATGTGGACAGCACACTTCCCTCTGGAGAGCTGGATTTACTGCCACTACAGGAGCATGTTTGTGAGAGGCTATGTTGACTCTCAGCAGATGTAGTTGTTGACCTATACCCACGAGGCCGAGGCTCAACTCCAATGAGACATTCCATCACAGACTATGTGAATTCTGAGACAAATAGTGTGCAGTCTCTCTTAGACCTACATCTTTCCACTGTGTCAGTCAACTGTTCCAGGATATCAGCAGCATGGTAGAGGCAGTCACAGATGTCAGACTGTGCTGCATCCATAACCCTCAGCATTCATTAGGAGGTCCTTTCTGAATGTGCCTGTGCCTCCATGATGGCTCTAAACATATGTTAAGTGATGTGATGAGATACCTGCAACATGTAGTGAAGGGACAGCAGGCCTCCTACAAACACCCTATCAACCCGCCTGATTGGAACCTCACCAACTATTGGGATATAGCCAGTATTGGCAGTCACTGAAGCCATAGTAGCCCACTTCACTTTTCAATGCCTCCCACATTGACTGTCTAATATCTGTAGCCTCAGGGGGACTGGGTATGTGTAATCATACTGGCTGTGTATGATGATAATGAGGGTGGAAGAAGAATGTCAACCTCTGTGTGATTCAGCCTCTGTAACCCTCAGTTGTGCCTCAATTTGCCCTCCATCATCATCAGTCTGGAGAGACTGCATCAGGTTATGAAGGAGACAAAGACCAACCTCCCAGGTCACCTATGATAAAAAGAAGAATGCAATAGATTAATATCTGCACTTGTATGCTCTGCAGTACTATGGTGCAATATATGTTAAGTTGTATACACAGCTATAACTATTACAGACTTGTATAACCTCCAACCTCACATAGTAGGAGATGAGGACATTATTTTCTAACACCAATCTGTAATTATTTGGAAATAGTTATTCATTAAACAAGAATCTCATGAGCAAAACATAAGTTATGTACACTGTTGACATTCTGCAAAACTCTGCACAGTTGACATTTATGGCAATCTGTAATGTCTTGACAATACTGTAATGTCAATCACTATTGTCAGACCTACACAGCAGAGGTATGACTCTAAACTCTGGATATTCAGAAAATATCTATCCAGTTGGTAGTAATGTAGACAGTACATCAATCCAGCCAGGAGACCTGGGATGACACTTTTGTGAATACATTGAACTATATCTACGTCTCTGACCAAACACTTTTGTGCTTACCACTAGTAGGAGCATGGCTTCTTCCGATTCCTGACAGTCCTGAAAAATTTTGAGGGAGATGTAATGGCAACAGCACTGCATGTTACAGTATAACAGGGGTAATATGTCCAAATATCTTACATTTACAGTAGCTGTTATGTTAGCAGGTATGTGGGTCACAATCTCTACATGAACTTAAAACTGCAGAAAACCTTCCCCCACAATAAAACGCCGGACACTCACGTAAAACTATATACACCTTGACATGCTGATTGCAACAGTATTCCAATGTTGATCTAAGTATACATGGATACTCCTCTTGAGAGGAATGGGCGGCAACCACATCCACAACATATTGGATGATGGTCGCCTGGGAGCTGTTCTATGTTGCAAGGTTTGCCAGCAATTTTTGCTAGGAATGAGAGAGGTTGTTCTGCTTCAGGCCCACCACCAGTGACTTGACAGCCCCTGGCCATGTCACCTGCATGTCTGCATGCAGAATATATCATATCCATGGCATGGTGTCACACCTGCATGTATATAAGATTCTAGTGACCCACAGCACTAATGTTATGCATCAGTTGTTCCCACAAGTCTGCACGCTGTGGGTGGGGTTGGTGCAAAACCTCAATGATGAGGTCATTCTCTGCCTCAGTAAATGGTGCCCTGCATTGTGCATGAATATCTCCTGAAATACAAATAAATGAGAACACATGCCAGGATCACATACATGGGAGTAGAGCATGTAGGGATACAGCAAAAAAGGAAGGCTACCAGTATTCACTGCTTGATTACACATCTCATATTCAACTGTGTGTCAAACTTACAAAGGGTGTGTATGGAACTAGGATAGAAGCACTAGTGACCTACTCCTGTTTTTGCCATAACAGACACTCACGTATGATCACACACCCAGCACAGGAGTCCATTGTAGTGTGCCCCATTGCAGGAACCCCCCCATATAATATGTAAAAATATAAGTGTACCATTACAGGTGCTATCAAAGGAAGTATCCAGGAGACCTGTGTACCTAGTTAACACACAGCATTATACCCTTGCTATACTCTACATCTGTAGGTGTAACACATCTGGAGATCAATGCCATGTCATCAGTACAGTTCTAACAAAGGCTTACTGATGTAATCCCCATTTCCCGTAAGTATATTCAAACATATGTATCATGTTAGAAACAAAATGGTTACATACCTGATGGAGTACAATACTAGTCTGTTGAAATACACTGCTATATTACCACTGTGTCAATGAGTTAACCACACAAACTATCTCTTGTACACAATGGCTCCCTTAGCTAGAAATTTGCCTTTTTAAGATGGTCCTCATCAGCAGGTGATCATCTCTGAACCAGTCTGTGGTTCAGAAATGCTACATGCAGCCTATTCAGCTGATTTGCAGTTACTCAACAAGATATAAGGCCTTAATGTAGATTCCATCCCCTTTCTCATAAGAGGGGGGTGGAAATTACTGGAATAATGATGCTACAGCAGCACAGAGAGAATGTTTGTAGCAGCTACTTTTTACATACATATGAGTATGTGCTACAGACTGCAGCTTCTTCTGCTGCTGTAGCCACTAGGCATATGCACAGAGGCTGAAGAATGTGCAGGGCAACAATACTTGAGTAACTGTGGGACCTGTGGCAGCCTTGGTGTGCAGCCAGAGCCAAACTGAGGGAGCTCATCCCATTGGAAATTAAGGTATGTGTTTAAGGTAAGTATGCTAGCCAAAGGTATCATTAACAGAGTAAAAGGCAACATACTTGATGTGTCCTTGAACAAGGTAGGAGGTACATTAACCATTATGTCAACCAGTTGGACAACTGCCGGGTCATGTGTTATGTCATGGTAGTTATCTGGAATGTGTGTGCTGGCAATCCTTGCGTCTAGCATGACCTCCATATATGTATGTTACTTGTGTAGCTGTGATTGTCTGTGATATCACTAGCAAATCATTGTGGGCTGCAGTCTGATATATCTGGGCCACGCTTGAACTACATACTTCAAAATCTTCTGGGAATTCATTCTAATGCATGACCTGACATTCTATGCACTTTCTAGTGTTCTAATAGGAATAGTTAAAATGTGGTCCTATCTGTAGGCCTTTGACTTCCATTATTTAGAAGCAGGCATTCCATCTGTACTGCTTTGGGTGGATAAATAGATGATGTGACAGTCATACATATCACAATTTATAAAGGTGATGTACACATACATGTATTTTAAATGCTACACACACCTGTATTTGAACCCAGGACCATGTAGACCAAATGTTAATGTTTTCAAAGCATTTAACAAATTGAGGTAAAGAGTTACTGTTATATCAGGTGTACTGTTACATGTTGTAGATATAATTGCACACATACCTACTGCTACATACTTCACCTACATCTATTATTTTGTGTATGGCTTTATAGTGATGCATTTCTCTAACAGGCTCCCAAAAAATGACAATTACAATGTTTTGCTTAAACCAACTGTGCTAATTAACTGGCTATGTGGCTTGGCGAGTTGATGCACTGTTCAAGTGAAATGGTACTGGGTTCAAAATAAGGTGCAGGTGTACTTTTTGAATGTGATTATTATGCTATCAAACACATATAGTAATACACCACCATTTAGCATAACTTGCATACAGCATCATGCAAACATTCTTTAAAAAAAAGAACAATTGGGGAGATTTATCTTAAACAAAAATACTTGTCCTGCTCCCCTTCAATAACCACATCACACCAAATGATGTTTGATGACCTTATTCAACTTCCATAAACATGACTATTAGCCATTATTAATTATTACAACTGAAACTTTGTATAACTGATTGGATTACAGTATCAATATCCATGGCTAATCAGGAGAGCATGACCTTGCTCATCCTGACCCAGTAAGCAGCGTCCATACCTCCACTCATTTACTTATGAAGCAGAATCCCACCACTCACTTCATTTACCATTTATTGAATTACATATCCAACCAAATAAGCATCGTCCTTACCTTCACTCACTTATTTTACTTATGAAGCAGCATCCCATCACTCAGTTCATTTACCATTTATTGAATTAACATCCAAACAAATAAGGCTTGCTTATCTATCAAGCCACTTCCAAATACTCACCTTCATTTCCCAACTCATTGAAATGAACATCCAAAACCAGAGGGGGAACATAAGAGGCACATCTGTCCCTCTTTTCCTCCCTACCCAGTCTGATAAAATAACCACAATACCCACTATTCCACCAAAAAGAGGGAGGGAGGGTGGGAGAAGTTCATGCCAAAATGTGATTCTTAATCCAGTTAAACTTGACTTAGCCACCTTTAGCCCCTCCCCACACTTACCTCATTTCCTCCTAATCATCCCTCCTTTCCATTTAACCCTTTCCTCCCCCTACCATCTTTCACTACTAATATATTTATCTAACCCCCACTCTGAAGATGTCCCTTGACAAACTGGTTTGTTACCAAACCTCATTTATGACAATATTAAGAAAATAATCACAATAATTCATTATGCAAATAAAACAAAACAGTACTTAACATTAATTGACTATGCACATAAAACAAAACAGAACTTAACATTAGTGAGTCTTAATATTAATAATGATTTTGACTCGGTAAACTGGAAATATATCTTGATGGTTTTAGAAGAATATAATTTCTCAGGTAACTTCATACATCTTATTAATCATTTTTATAATGACTGTTTTGTGTATGTTAAAATAGGTACTTTTACTTCTAATTATATACAAATTCTGAAAGAAACCAAACAAGGACGTCCTCTTTCACTGCTGATTTTTACCCTAATTATGAAACCATTTACTAATTTTCTCAGATCAAATATAGATATAAAAGGTATTAACATAAATGAGGATTTAAACTCTAAAATTCAACTGTTTGTTAATGACATCCTACTGACTAATTTTCTTGGGTGACAAAAGCCAGGGTACCATTTGGCTATGCTTATATAGGCCCTAGGGCCAATAGCCTAGTACCTACCTTTGAACCTATGACATTAAATGACAATGATAATACTCTATCTGCAGTTTTCTTAGTAATGGATGCATTTAAAAAAAATCTGGTTTAACATTTAATCATGACAAAACAAACATCATATCTACAAATACAAATAAGAATAAAATCAAAATAAACTCATTAAATACATTGTCAAAGAGAATAAAATGAAGTATTTAGTAATAATTATAGCAGATAACATTAAAGGTATAATAAATTATAATTATAGAAATGATATAAACAGTATAAAGAATATAATAGCGAGAATAATATTTTCTTCAAACAGTATAAAGAATATAATAGAGAGAATAATATTATCTATAATCAAAATTATTATGTTATAAAAATTGTATTATATAATTACTATCATTACCCCCCACACACAAAAAAGTTCTATTAAAGAATTTACCACTTTAATTTTGAGATTTCTCTAGTATCCCAATAAACCAAGAATTGCTTTAAACCATCACATGAGAGACTGGGCAGGGGGAGCAGTAGGGCTACCAGATCTAGAATTATAGACATTATTATCAATTTTAAAAACAATATATATTTGGATTAATAACACTTACAAAGCTAGTTGGAAAGAGTTTTTAGGAAATCTTTTTATAAACTCTAAACATAATAGATATTCTAATAATTATCTAATACTAAATAACAGTCTACATTGTTTTTAAAGAATTAATTTATAGGAATAAGTCACCAAAGAAGTGACACCTATTTTATTTTACTATATTAAACACTTTCAAAATGTTATCTATAGAAACCTGGCATATAAAGCTTAGATATTCCTTCTATTTCCTATGTCATATACACAAAATAACAGCTTCACCTCAAAGTTAGAGACAATAATTACACTTAAAGTGAAAAATTGGCTATATTGGCTTCAGCTAATGAAAGTTGAAAAGCTACATTCTGTTGGCTATACTAAGAAGAAATGTAATTTAGATAAAGACGTGGCTAGATGTATAATCCTGCAGTCAAAATGTAGAATGGGAAATTAAGTTAATGCAACTAAGGATAAGAGATATATCCCAAAATTAATTGAATATGTAATATTCTTAAAGCAACAAAACACATTGGGACAGGGTCTATTATTTAAATTATAGAGAGCTCCGAGGAGAGAAACAAAAAGTTGCGATGACAATTATTAGAACTATTTTACCCAAATTTGTAATAGACCTCCAAGTGAAGATGATAAAAACATGAATTCTAATATCTTCTAAGCATGCAATTTCATCTCTTAGATGGAATCTCACTATTTGCAAAAGTTTGTGTAGATCTTTCTTTACATCACATAAAACTGAATTAATGTTAAAACAGCCGAAACAAATTTATTGGAGATGTAAACAAGAACTTAAAGTGGATTGGCAGCACATGTTTTTGACTGTACTTAACACTTTATTGGAATAACATTACTCTTTTTTACAGGGTTTTTTTGGAGATAAATTTGTTTTAACTAAATCACTAATCCTTTTTAACACCCCTATTCCTATACGTGTTAAAAAAATGAAATACCACACTTTGTGGTCTATACTATCTATAACTGGAAAGGTTATAACTCAGAATTGGAAGAATGAATCTACACCCTCCTTCAAAAATTTATGAATATTACAACTGAAGTGTGTCACCTTGAAATCATTACGTTTAAGTCAAAAACAACCAGGATTACCTCTTGCTGCAATGCATGGGCAACACTTAGAGATTTGCTTGACAAGCAAAAATAACTGCATTTAAGATTTAATGTAATGTATAATAACTTGGATGACTTGATGGTTAATGGTCATTCCTGTAAATAGCTGTTTTTTTCTTTTGTGCGTGACATTCAGTCGAATTTGTTTTTCATTTATGTTCACAAATCTCTGACTGTAAATATTGTTGTGATTATTTTGCAAATTGAAAATCCAATAAAAACTTAAAAAAGGATATGATGTGTTTGGGTAGGAAGTGGTTGGTTAATGAATGGCTGACACCTTTTGATAGAAGTTGGAAAGAAGAAAATGGAAGATGAGTATGTTTCTTACAAGAGTTTTTTTTCCATTTTATGAAGATAATGATTTTATGAATAATTTTGGGGAAAGGTCAAGAAGAAATGGGATTGTATTCTGTAAATGGTTAAGTATGTATGAGTTAGTAGGGGCCAGTAGAACAGTACATGTAATGCAGATAACACCAGTCTGGGCAGAATTTTTGTAGCAATAATGTTTATGTGGTGGATCGGAGTGACATTTTATTTTTCTCTTAAAGAAAATTATGTTGAATAATGTCTTTGTGCAAATAAGATTGTCAGTTTAAAATGTATACAATGAGGAGAAAGGCGTGGTATGCAACACCGGTATAGAGACTTGTTAAAGCTTCAATAGGTGTTGCTGTTATTTTTCATTACTAAAGTATTACTGGTAGTTATGTTTCTGAAAAGCTTTGGAAAGAAGTGATAAAATGTTTTGAGTAAAGTATATTTTATAGTCTCTAGCATCTTTTTTTATTTAGTTGCATTTATTTTTGGTATTTATCTTTTTTGTCATTTATGTAAATACTGTTTATGTTACATATTATTTTTTTTAAATAAAACTTGTTAAACCTCTTCTCTTTTTTTTGACTTTGATAAGATCTTTAACAATAACTGAGTTGCTGAGAAAGTTGGCATAAATAGTCTTGCTTTACTTCTGGTTTGAATGAAGTTTCCTTAAAATAAATAAAATTTGAATAAAATAATGCAAAGAATGTGTTTTTCCTATATAGGATCACAACAAATATAATATCAGAATTGTGGGAGGCATGCACAGCATCTGCTGTTTATGTTTTTAACCTTCCGAAAGATCTCAGAAAACAATGAAAGAAAATATATTTTTATGCTGCTTAACATTCAAAGTGCTTTTTTCTACAAGCATAGACATTTAATCAATAATTTCATATTGACATTTACAGAAATAAAATTCAGTGGTATAGAATGTGAACAATATGCTTATCACCTATCTTTAGATATGTTTTTATTTGGTTTCTGGAATGTGTTTGTTTTATCTCCTCCCTTAAAAATGCTAATAGTAGTTGCGGTATATACATTTATTTTATATTCAGTATATCAAGACTTCATCAATGCCTATTTTATCATGACATAAACAAAAGACTGTCATGAATGCATGCATTTGTAGTTTGCCCCTTTGATTGCAGTCAAAATAAATGTATATTAGAAATTTAAGAAGGCAACATTCTCTGCATTGGCATGTGGTGAGATTTCCACTCTATATAAGACACTTTTCTTCTGCAATTCATTAAATATACTGGTACCATTCAAATGAACATTGATGAGATAATGTCCATATAATTAACTCTTTTCCTTAAAATTGCCCCTTTTGAATTTAAATATAATTACATCTATAATAAATTTCAATTTAAACTTATGAATCAAATAGCTGAAAAAGGCTGATTATTAACAACAGATCATGATACTTCAGTAACATGGAATAATTATACATTTATGTGGTTTTATGAATCTTTATAACATCGGACAAAATAGTCTAATTATTTATTCTGAGAGATTCATGAATTGTGAGACTTAAGACTGTCTGATGCTGGCTGCCAAAATGTCACATGATGAATGGTCATATAGTTGTGATATCTATCATGTGAATGAACTTATGTTAAATAGGTTGCTTAAATTCATAACTGAAGGGGATGTTTCAATTTTGCATGCAATGTAGCCAAAAAAATCAGGACATTTGTGGGTCAGGTCAAATTCTACTCTCTTTTCTATACTAAATTATAACTTCACGAGAGAATGTTTAATTTCTTTTTCCTGGCAGTATAACAGATAAGAATGAATAAACAAACATTCTAACAGTTGAAGTATATAGCTGAAAATACTTAAGTAAGAAGGTGTTTTACTTTTCACAGTGCAATGAAATACATGTGCATCAGTTATTTTATAAGAAATTGTCATTCCTATCCATTCATATTAAACAGCAAATGCAATTCAATACATACATTACAAAAACAATCATCAAAAGAGTTATGAAGCTGTTGCTATTTAAAGCCAGTAAATCTACTTATTTGTATAATATAGCTATAGTTAAAATGGCAACATCTCAGTCATGATGAGATGCACAAACTAAAGTACCTTATGCTAACATATTTTACCACCTTTAACAGGTAATCTTTCCTCTATGTAGTGTTGATCTTCAGTGTTGATGAGAATATTTAAGTTCTTTGTTAGAACAATTGCTCAAAGCAATATTTTGAATGATTAAGTACAATTATTCTTCCAACTGCTAATTAGAATTCTTCAAGTTTTCCATTTGTTATACTACTGCCTTACAAATAAATGTGATGGCATTAAAAAGTATACTAAAATGCACTAAATGGACAAAGAGACAGTTCCATGAAGAGTACATATTCTTCATGAAAATAAGGTCACAACTGAACAATAGTAGATGCTGTCTTACTCCCATTAAGTAATAATTTCTAATGTGTGAAGGAGTACTGTGGAAAAAGTATAGTCCAGGAAAATTGTTAGCACTGTTAGTTTAGGTATCTTTTTTTCCCAGCAGAATTAACCATGCATGATATCACTGCAATCAAAAACTAGGCAGCGCTACTGGAGGATTCTTAACAGATAACCAAATTAGGCAGGGTCAAAGTTGTCACACCAATGAAGAAACAAAATTAACCCTGAATGCCTCCTTGATGAAAGAACAAGCAACTGCAATAAAAAATAAAATAAATCCCAATGTTTAATGCAGGATAAGCACTTTCATCCATCAAATTCACATGAACTTTATCAGAACAATCAATTGCATATTGACGACCATTTAAATACTTAGTCAACCACTTAACGCTATTGCTGGCTTCTCTAAACCATTCTAAGCCTGTTTCATTTGGGATGCATGAAAAAAGATCAACAATGTCCACTATGTTCATCAAAAATTGTTGTTGATCTTTTTTCATGCATGCCAAATGAGACAGGCCTAGAATGGTTTAGAGAAGCCTGCAGTAGCTTTATGGGGTTGACTAACAAAGAAGTTATTATGCTAGAAAACATTATGGAAACTATCCTAGAAAATAATTATATATTTTTTGAAAGGGATTATTATAGGCAAAGTAAAGGTAAGTGGCAAGGGGCCTACCTGCACCCACTTTATGCCAATTTAGTTTTGTGGCAAAGGGAGCAAAACTGCATTTTTACATTTCCATATAAGCAATATATTGCAAAATTTTTTAGATTACATATTTTTTTTATCTGCAAAGGTGGCATTACACAACTTGAGGAATTTGTGCATTTTTAAATTCTTCTACAAAGTTCTTGCAGTTTACTTATTCACGTTCTAAAGTTCTTACTAATTTTTTAGACATCAGTATTACAAAGGACTTTGACAATGGTGATGTTTATCTAATTTTTACAGAAAACCCAGCAAATCTAATAACTTCTTACATTATAAGAGTAGTCATCCTTGGCGTAAAAAGGAAGGTTTAGTTAAAGGCCAGATGGTTTGGGCATCTAGGCTTATATTGAGGGATGATTTGTTCTTGTTATAAATATACAATTTATATAGGATGTTTTTGAATGGGAATATCGTCCTGGTAACTTAGATGAAATTAGGCATAAAGTCATAAATAAGAGAAACAATAAGATATTCTGGCTGCTGTTGGGCAATACTCATTTTAATAACAAAAATATTGATAATCAACACAAAGAAGCAAATGACTCTACCCTAAGGTGAATACATATGAACATATAATGGCTGTTAAATATGGAACAGAGAGTAAGCACATTAGGGACATTTTGACAAATAATTGGAAATGTATTGATTATATGGAGATGTATTTTGGGTAGTAAGCAATGTTTTACTTATAAGAGACATCAGAACATTAAAGAGAAATTAGGGAATAAATGGGATACGATCAGAAAATTTAACAAAGGGATGATGAAGTGTGGTAGATGTTCCCAGTGTAAATATATTTTTGAAAGAGACACAATAAAACTGAATGCTATTAACAGGGAACTTAGTCATTGTGACTGTAATACTACTGGAGTTGTTTATCTGGGCTTTTGTGATTACTGCCTTACATATTATCTTGTGAAGACAGAACACACACTAAGAAAATATATTTATGAGCATTATTACAATATTAGTAATTCCAGTCATAATAATTTATTATTTAAAGTTCACCTACAGGATTAAATATAGCTACCTCTTTAAGCAGTGTATTAAAATTACGAGCTGTAAAATTATAGTATGCCCAAAGACTCTTATTTTCAATTCATCTGCAAACAATGTTTACATGAGGTTATTGCACATTTGCAAGTTTTACATGAGTGATTGCATTATTTTAAGGGAAGGGTTTGTACATACATTTGTAAATAATTAGAGGATAGATGTATTATGTATTACTGAAATGAAGGTCACATGATTGTTGCTGCTTAGAATTTAAGTATTTAAATGGTTGTGGACACGATTATTTTGAAGAAGTCTATGTGAATTTGATGAATGAAACCACTTAACCTGCATTGCACTTTGGAACTTATTTTATTTTTTACTGGAGACGCTCATTCTTTCATCAGGAAGATATTCAGGGTTGGTTGTGTTCCAAGCTTGGTGTGACAGCTTTATGCCCACCTAGTTTGGTTATTAGTGTGTTTTTGTGATGGTCATTACTTCTGATTTTGGCTTCTTAACTAATGACCATCAGTGATTTTATAGCTATTTATCGTTGGATATCTCTATTATTTTCATAATTTCATTAATGTTGTCATTATTTATAGTTTCTTTGTTAAGTTTAATCACACTGATATGGTATAACCTTCTTTTCTAACCTGATAGAATAGTGGGAAAAGGTGACTCTACATAAAATTCCCTTATATGGTATTTTATAAATGATTTGTTGGTGATCTCTTTTTCATTTGGAAGTTAATGTTTCAGATTTTGAACATTTAGTATTAGTGCATCCTTTCTGAAATTTATTTTGAGTGACCATGGATTGGTAATTTTATTTTATTTATTTATTTGTATTTTTTTCTTTTATAATATAAATGTATTTTGAATTGTCTTAAACAACTTTACTGTCATCTTGATATTGGAAGTGTCACATAAGAAGCATACACCAACATACACTACTTTTAAAACAGTTTGGTGGGGGAATGAAGATGGCGTGTGTTTCTACTGTGAGAGGCGTGTGTCATTATAAGAAAAATCCACTACAATAAAGCAGGAAAGGGGAATGACTGACCATTGAAGCTTTCTTGCATAAGTTGGCATTTTTAGGTGCTCCTTTCACTGCCAAAATGTCAGATAACATTTCATAATGGTTGATCATGGTACTTAAGTATGTGATCTAGAAAATCTTGTAATGCTAAAGCAAGGATATCTTATAGCCTATATCATGCAGGTAGAACCCTTGAGTATTCTAAGACAGGACAGGTATTGTGGAAAAAACTTCTTTCGTTATATGCATATGGGTGAAAGTATGAGGGCAACTTATTATATTCAGTGTAATGTTTCTGAGGGGATACATACACTAGCAGGATGGTAGGAAAATATCTAACACAGATGTATAATGGGTGACATCCTACTCCTGGATATATTTTATTGTTCAGTTAGGACCAATCAATAAATCAATCATCAGGCATGATAAGAAACTACATAATTACAAATGCTACATAACAGTAAGTGTATATAGCATACTAGTGATGTAATGGTTACAAAGATATAAGAAGAATATTCACAACATCTAGTTTATCATTTTTTATTTAATTTTCACTTTTTCTTTAAAGGAATTCTGTGAAGTTTAAAAAAATGAATTCCATATTTTTAGATATAACACAACTGTTTGACTTATACATGAAATTCAAAGGAAAATGTTGTGGTCTGACTTTAGTGAAGCCATGCTTACTACTTTGATCTCTCCTGTTGAAATCTCTCAAGTTATGGCTAAATTATGAGGCATTTTTTTCCTGTCTATTAACTATTCCTCCCTCTATATATATTGTTTTATGTTCCTATAAGCTCAATGCATTTTTAGCAAAATCTCACTACAGTGTATCTAAATTTTGCATCGGGAGAGAAAAGATTTGTTGAAAGCATCGTGGAATCCTCAAAACAGTGAAGATAGGAGCTTTATATTGGTGTTATAAAAGGGGATGAATTTCTTGTGAAATCCATTTTTTTTCTGTCAGCACAAATACACACACATTTAATGCTCTTTCAAAACATACTTCTTAACCTACAGGCTACAGACAATGAAAACAGGAACATCCAGCAAAAATCTAGACACATAATTAGAGGAACATTAGAATGCCAAATCTGCATTATTCTTCCTGATTTCAGTAAGAATATGGGATATTGCTCTTTATATAATGACTTGTCATTAACATTCAAAAATGTGCAAGCTAATTGGTCTGCCCAACCAGTGTGTCCATTGCAAAGTTAAGCATATAGCAATAAACAAAAGTCCAGTTGCCGGGACATTATTCAGTTAATATGTCCTATGGCTTTCCAGTTGTCTTGAGCTAAGAGGTCAAGAAGTATGATGCTTGAAACCTGGACAGTTTATTAGTATGAGAGTGTCAGGGCAGAAATACAGTTAAATCAGGGACGTCATACAAAACTAAAGAAACATACTATTTTAGCCCTGTCACTTGCATACCTCTTAACTGACCAGATTTCAAAACTTATCTGAAAAGAAAAAAAAAGAAGCAACAGAGATCATCTTTTCTCCATCCCTTCCTTTCCAAAGCACTGATGTATTGTGCAAACATGCAAAGTTAAGTCCCATACACATGCACAGTACATCAAGAAACCAGACAGATACCAAAACAAAATATAAGAATACCACAGAGCCATTATACAAAGACATTATTTAAGAAAAGTAAGTGGCCTTCTGATATCAGCCAGCCCTCATTAAAGTTGCAGACAATGTCCTTTTGCATCCTGGCAGTTGGTGTAGCAGATAAGGTTGTGAGGCTTAGTTCCTGTGGTACAGGTTTGATTCCTTCAGCTCTTCTGTGAGACCATGAGCAAGTCACTTAATCACACAATGCATCCAAGTCACCCCTAAAAAAGGAATATTGGGTTCAGTGGACCTACCTGGTTAACTAGCATTAATATTATTATTTTTGGATAAAACTTCTTAAACATTTTTTTTAAAAAACACATCTAAGATGTAACTCACACATCAGAAAAAAAAGTCTCAGAACCTGCAAAAATCACTAAGGATACAGAACTGAATTTCTCTACAGAAAAAGATCTGTCAGTTTCATTTTACCTTCTTTAGTTTACATTTTGTTGTCCAGGGTAGAGCACCGATGCTGGTGGACCATTTTCAGGCTCTGCCTGGGAAAAGCAAACACAAAGTAAAAGGAGAGAGAGAGACATTTCCACTACAGGTAGAGAATATAAATACAATATTAAGCATGGGGCAACATGATAACAATATAGTAGAACACTGTCTAACTTAGTGTGAGTCTATCTAATACAGGATCTGATATAAAATAAACATTATAGTGACATATGTTTGCCTAATAGAGCAGAAATAATATCAATATCTATTAACTTCCATTTGCAGAGTTATTGTAGTTTATTTGGGCTTTAGGGTTAGGATGCTAAAGTATATAGTGGAGGACAGATAGCATGTTCCCATCCTGAGTATACCCACCTTCCTTTCTGTTTCTTTTCCATTACCAGTTTCCCTACCAATTACACTGCTTTCTCATCTTTCTTATCCCTTGCCTCTTTTTCTCTCTTTTACCAAATGACTTCTTCTCTAACTAATCTGTATCCTTAATCCTCTCCTTTTATCCCTTCCTTAACCTCTTCATCTCCTTACCTAGCTACTGCTGTCTCAACCTCTCTACTACAGAACCTTGTATACTTGTTTTTCTTATTGTTTCTGCTTATACACTTTCAGCAACTCCTCTTTATCCTGCTCCTCTTCCAATGTTATCCAACCTTATTTACGACAATATACATGCTGAACCCATGCCCATTATTATTGCTCTTATACCTCCAACTATTATGTGTTAACATGTATTTGATTTATATATGATAATATAACTTCTAATATATATCATAAATTACTTAATATTTATGTTTCAGTATTACCTGAAAGTAATGCTTAAAATATTTAATTTTGTTATTTCTGATCTTTGGAAAACTGTATTTTATGTGGAGCTTTTCTTCCTGGTCCTCTGCTGAAAATGGGACCTTTGACAGTCAGACATTCCCAGTAAACAAAAGACAAATAAATAAATAAGTATATACCATGAAGTACTGTAAAGTTGGGAAAGTGCTAGACAGTGTCAGGGAGACAGAGTATGGGAGAGAACTTAGGTTTGTAGGGAAGTATTTCCCCTTTGCCAGGTGCCATTACTGTGGGGTTGTGGTTGGTGTAGTAGAGTTTTGTGAGGTGTATAGAGAGAGAGGAAATGACAGAACATTGTGATCTAAGATTTAACATGTTGATTTTTAAGAGTGATTCAGCTGGAGAAGAAAGTGAAGAAGTCCTAGTGTAAGAGTTCATGGGTTAGGCACGCTAGGTGCAGTGTGATTGGGATGCTATTTTACTTTAAATAACGCTGAACAGTGATGTTGTCTTTGGGGAGAAAATGTCACGAGTATATAGATTTGATTGGGCAGAAACTGCAGAGCTAATTTTTTTTCTCCCGTTTATGGCTTTGCCTATAATAGGAAGCCCATATTCTAGCAAAGGAAGGAAAACTCTTTTTCGAGCTACTGCTCTAACGTTGGGCCTAGAAAAATAGGGTATTTACTCTAGATTTAGTATTTGTGATGCATATTAAAAGTTTGTAGACTGGACCAAACAAGTGTAATAGTATTTAAAGTAAGTTGTGGTTTCTTACTGATCTCTCTCGCTCTCTCTTTTGCTCAGTATGAGGTTATTGTGTGAGATACATAGTAACATAGCATTTAGGGTTTTTTTTGTGATACTAAAATGGGACAGATGGACTATGTTGATAGCTTTTTTTATTCTTTAGCAAAACTAGCAATCCCTTCCAATTTGATGACATCCATCATCATTTATAACGAGGCAGCCTTCTGTAAACTGCACAATACTAAATGTAATATTTTAGCTGGTAACATTAATGGAAGTAACACCACAAGAATTACCTTATTTCATCAGTGAGTCATCTTCCCTCACTTCTCTGCACTTCCCCATTTTCAGAAACATCAACATCATCTGTAAAACTAGTCTGGCCACCTGTATAACAAAGAAGCAAAATTTGCAACCAACCTTCTATATAAAACACATCCCTGCCTGACATGGAAACAATTAAATTGGATCAGACAAATACTTATTAGATTCTCCAGGCAAATGGCCAGCACTACAGAATGCTGTAGTGTACAACCATCCAGCTAGAGATCTCTGCTCCAACAACAATTTACTGCTATCAACCAGTAAGTGATAACACACTGCTGAGTCTTTTTCTTCTGTCAATATGTCTTAAAACTCTGGATTGCAGTTTTCATTCACGTGAAGCAGGTAAAAATATAAATACATTCAAAATATTACTTAAAGATCTTAGAAACCAATCTTACATATGCCTTTCTTGTTCCCCTAGGTAGTATCCTCTGCAAACTATACTTGCCATCAACTCTAACTTGCCCAATGATTTTTAATGCTCTTTAGTGCATTTGCACCATCTATATATTCAATAACTAAACTATTACTCATCATATTTACTCCCCTCTTACTCCACTGTCAGTTTGCCTATTCCACTAACTCTCATCCTATACATACCTTAGCTTTATCGCTAACCACTATTTCATATCTATCACATACCATAACTACAGTAATATTTTCTTCTTTCATCTTTTTTTGCAAATCTTGATTCCCTTCCTGTTAGTTAGTGCATAAAATATTGTCTTTCAATTTTTGATTAATCTGTATTAAATTTATGTAGATTTCTTTGTTTATTATATAAAATGCTTTCCACCTTATGTATTACATGCAAATTCTTTGTGGAACTTTTATTTCTATGTCTCTGCTGAAAAAGGCTTTTACTATTTGATCTTTCTAGGTCAACAGAAACAAATAAATAAATAAAACTGATAATTCAGGTAAATAAAATTATACCTTTTACTTGTCAGTGGTCATATGAATGGCCCTTTGCACCCTCCAGATACATGGCTTCACTCCCTCAACCTTCTATTCTTATTTATAACAACTCTGAGATTATAAACGTAAGAGAGATATAAGTATGCCAGCAACCCTCTGCATTTGTATTATTAAAGTTTGACATTATTTGGGCCGTTATTGATGTCTCCATGTTGGGATTTGATTGCCAGCCTTGTAGAAATACCTTTTTGTGTGGTTCTATTAAAGTATATGGTTTAGTGACATGCCCTACAGTTGTCTGGTGCATGCTGCATTTACTATATCATATTACAGTTGCAATGCTTTATTTCTTTTTCCTGAATAGTGTTCCTAAGACATACTTCAGTATTTATTCTCCATGCCCTGTATTTTTTAGAAAAGAAAAAATCAATTTTTTGACTTTTACCTTCCATTGAGCATTTCAGGAGGAAAACGCAGCAGTAATTTCCAAACATAGTACTTATATTTCTCTTACATGAGTATTTATGTCTCAGAATCACCTGTGCCTTCAATGAGCACTCCTTCATTTTCTTTCTGTTACAGAGGCAAGGTTATACAAATGCAGTTTATCTGTGTCCTCACAAAGACTTTTTGTTCACTATATAGAATTGGTATCAATTCCTGATAATAAGGATGTATGAATATAACTTACATCTTTTGTGATCAATGGAAGGAAGGACAATCCTATCATTTAGTCATATACAGTGTAAACATTCTTCTGTGTTGATGGTTTAGAGCAGGGACAGTCCAGCCCTGAAAACTGGATTTTTATGATTGCAGATCCATAGTACACTGCTGAGGATAGAACCAGGGGCTGTGTGTGTCTAAAGAAGGGAAGGGCTGTGGCGGACAGGTTTTAGACCATTAACCTGAGCAGCAGAGAAAAACGTCTGATTTTTATAACACAGTTGTTTTTCCTTTCCCTGTGGTATCTACCCAACTATAGAAGTAAAGATTTAGCACATATACATAAAGCATTATGTCAGAAGCTTTCCTTATTCTGGACACTGGTGTTTTCTGTGCTCTTTTACATGTATCATTTTGGTCATTTTTGCATTTTAAGAAGAGACATTCTATGGCTTTGTGCTAAGCCATGCTATAAAGAAATTGTTTATTACTAGGTGTGTCTAAATGTGTGGTTATATGGAAGAAAGGTCTGGCAATCTACTTCTCTTCATCCCACCTTGCAGACTAAACGTATAGATGATGATGTTCCCAGGGATAAGCTTGGACTGGTAACCATGGCTCGATGCACATCACTGTGCCCTGAATGTTACTATAAAATCAAGCCCATAAGGTAAAGAGACTTTCACTTCACACAGTAAAATCTCAACCAGTAATAGTGGCCTACATTTGAATGTACAAATATGTTCCTGTCTCAAGTAGCTGTCATTTTATTGAGAAAATGATATAATATAAATATACTGAGGGTGGTGTAGGAAGGTGTTGTCAAATGGATTATCAAATCATCTTAAACAGAACCATTTTTGGATTACTTTGACCCAAAAATAGAGGATTCCTATAGGAGACAGGAGGTCGCTATCGAGCAGGTATGCATGTTTAACATCCTGGACTTGGTAAAGAAGAGCATAGTGCAATGTGGGAAACTTACATGCACACTAGGTAAGTATTACTTTACATTTTCCCACTATCCTTATCATGTCATTCAAAGATGGTCATCAGTACACAGAACAGATCAACAGTCTGATGGAATCTGATAAATGTCCACTGATATTAGTTGGTAACAAATTCAACTTACCTTCTAGGACTTTACTGCCAAAGCAAGCACAAGAATTTCCAAAGAGCTGTTGTATTCCTGGCATAATACTGCATCTTAAGAATAAATTTGTACACAGTAGTAAATACAGTTCATGCCCAGCTACACCCATTGGATAAAGCAGGTAGCTGGTGCTGTAAGATAAGAAGATATATACTTTTTGCTGGTAGCAGTCTTTCATTTAATGAATATGAAACCAATAGTCCATGCTTATAGGTTCATGGGATCATAGGAGGTTACTAGGCTAATGGCCCTGTTATACCCATGTTCCCTAATTGACCTTGATTAGATGGTCATTATTTGTAGATCAGCACCTGCTGCCCATGTCCATGAAGGACATAGGTGCCACCCCTGGGGTGAATTTATGGTCTCCCATTCAGTTGTCTAGATTGCACTTGAACAGAGTCATTGAAGAGCTCTGCTTCACATGAATCAGGAGTTTATTCCAGAGGATCAGCCTCTGGGAGATGTATCTGTACCTCCAGCATGTTATGTTAATGTCACAGGCTAGGTTGAGATCCCTGGAGTAAATGACTCTTGACCCATTTGATTTATGGATGTGCAACATTTCCATTAAGGCAGGCTCAGAGACTGCTCTGTAGGCCAGGCTCAAGTCACTTCTCAGCAGCTTGTAGGATGCAGAGTACAGTGACAGGACATTCGGTATTTCCATGTAGGTCATGTTTTGGAGGCCCTGAATTTTGTTGGTGAGAAACCTCTGTGGTCTCTTCAGGTGTTGCAGGTGTCTGGTGAGATACATGTAAAAGGGAGATTTGTACTCTGTTAGTGGTCTGATGAGGGTTGAGTAAAGTGGGGCCATAATATCCTTAGACCTGGACGCAATGCTCTTCCTTATGAGATGCACAATGTAGAATGCTTTCTTTACCATTGTGGACACATGGTGATCAAAGTTTAGATTGCAGTCAACTTGTGTTCCCAAATCTTTGAGCTGGGAGGGGGGTGCTGTCAATATTGAAATTTGCAGGGATTTCCTCTTTGTCAAAGGGGATAATAAATCACTTTTTGCATTTAGTTTTAGTCCATGACTTTGGTACCAATCACATGTCTGTGTTAGCCCCTTTTGTAATATGTTAACATCATTTGGGGACTCCGTGATTATCCAGTTTGCAGTCATTAGTGAACTTAGTAAGCCATAGGCCATCAACTTTCACCGGGACTTCTGAGAAATAGATTCCAGATAGTAGAAGTTCCAGCACAGATTCTTGTGGTACACTATTGGCAACTGGTCTACTGGTAGAAGTAGAATACCCAACTTTGACAGTATGCATTCTGGAGGTGAGCCACTTGACTACCCATCTAGTGGCATATGGGTTAATCCCCAACTGGGAGAGTTTCTTGATGATACCTGATTGGGAGATTGTGTCAAAAGCCTTGGCTAAGTTAAGACAGGCAGTATTTACTGTTTTGCCTTCATCCAGGGATTTGGTGACATTCTCAAAGAAGTCCACCGGGTTATGCATGATCTACCCTTAAAAAAGCTAAACTGGTTCAGATCAAGAGTTTGAAGGTCAACTATGTCCTTGTTGATAAAGTCCATTATGATTCTTTCCATGGCCTTGCAGATAAGGCTGGTTATGATTATAGATCTGTAGTTCCAAGGGATGGTTGATGGACCCCCTCTGTGCAAGGGGATTACTGCTGCTGTTCTCCATTCTGCTGGAACAAAGCCAGTGTTCAGGCAGAGTTTAACAAGAGTGTCAAGTGGTTCTGCTAGGTCTTGTTTTATATTGTTTAGTAAACTGCAAGGGATGTTATCTGGTCCCGTACAGGCTGTGCTTTTGGTCTTGGGGAATGTGGAAATTACCTCCTCTTTGGAGATACTAGGTGGAGGACTGGTTTCAGGTATATTTTGGGGTATGGCTGGTGGGGACAGGGTGCTGAAATTTGCACTAAATCTGTCATCTTGCAGGTTGGCAATTTCCTCAGGTTCAGTATGTGAGGTACAGTCCACTATATGTTAGGCACATAGTTGGGTGTTCCTTTTTAGGTTTTGGATATAGCTAAATAATGCATTTTGACTATCCTTAGCTTGGGATGCTAATTTAGCTTCATAACTAGCTTTAAAGGACTTTGCAAGATATATAATTTTCTTGTTGATACTGTGGAGGGTACTTTCCTTCTGCTGAGTAAGTTCCCTCTGATTTATAGACATCAGTTTCTTCCTTTTGATATATAATCTATACTTGAGGTCTACCAGTTCAGCCTGTTATTTTGAAAGGACATGGTTTTGATCCGGTCAGGTACAGTTGAGTCTATACAGTTGTTTAGGTGGTTATACAGGGCATTTGTGTACTGCTTTGCATTGGGGTCTTTGTTGGCTGTGTTTGTGGGGGGTTGAAACTTTTTATACCTTCACCTGTTAGGCTGTAGTTTGCTTTGGATAAATTCTTCATTTTTATTTGCTTCTGTGAGGGTGTCAGGTCTGATTGTTACTTTGAATGAGACATATTTATGGTCTGACCTCACCAGGGAGAGCAACACACAGGGTGTAGTGCAGTGATACCCCATGTTGGTGAGTACTAAGTCTAGGACAGTTGAGCCCCTTGTGGGGGTGCAGACTAACTGTTCTAGGGCATTTGTATTGAAAAAGTCCAGGAACATCAGGGCAACCATGTTTGTGCTCACATATGTTGCTCAGTTGATGGAAGGATAGTAGAAATTTCCCATGACCAAAGTGTCTAGCTGTATAGTTAGTGACTCTAGTAAGTCCAGGTAGACGGTATGCTTCTATTGGTTCGTGGTGGGGGACCTGCTAGCAATGATGTCATAGGGTGTTTTGCCTATAGTTAGTTGGACCTGGAGTAGCTCAAGAGAGTCATACTGTTTAACCAGTCTTGAGGTATATTTTGTTTTAATGAAGATGGATACACCTCCAACTTTGGTTCTTTCAAACTTATTTTGGGGTCTGAACATGTGGAAGGCATTGCAGCCTTGCACAGCTGGGGTGCTCTCTCTGGCCTTGAACCATATCTCAGTGACTGTATAGATGTACTCTGAACATAAATAACTCTAGAAAAAAGGTAAATAACCCAATTGTTATCAAAGAGACCTGGGAAAGAAAGAGAAATAGCGAGATGGAGACAGAGAGAGAGTAGTGATCTGTTATAAGAATCATATAATGGTCAGAAAAATTACTTGAAATGTATGATCACATATTATAGTTTTACATACACTTTAAAAATATGAATAATTTGCATTTCATGTTTGTTTCATCATTTAACATAAGTAACACCATACACACACACACACACACACACATATATATATATATATATATATATATATATATATATATATAAATATATATATATATATATATATATATATATATATATATACATATCTATATATATATATATATATATATATATATATATATATACACACACACACACACACACACACATATATATATATATATATATATATATATATATATATATATATATATATGGGTTCCATACACTACATCGAATTTTCACTAATTTGAAATAGTGCATGGAATGCTCACTGCAGCGAAAGTGCACTTAATTGAAAGTACACTTACGCGAAGTTCAGTACAACAAATGGGTGTTGTACTGAACTTCCATGCAGTACTCGTGGACCTTAGGGTTAGGGCACATGTCATGGTACCATGACCCGTGCCCTTACACTAAGGTCCGTGATGACTGCAGTGCAGTGAAGAACATAGCAATGTCCTCCACTATGGTGCAGTAGTCACGAACCTTAGGGTTAGGGCATGGGTTAGGGTAAGGGGATAGCTTTACTAACTATCCCCTTACCCTAACCCATGCCCTAACCCAAAGGTCCATGACTATCGCACCATAGTGGAGGACATAACGTGTTTTGTATGTCCTCCACAGTGCTGCGATGTTTTCGGTGAAGTGCACTTACGCAAAAGTTCAAAAGTGAAATGGCTGAGCACACTTTCACGAAAGTGCTTTTCACTGAAAAAGCACTTTTGCGAAAGTGTGGTTAAGTAAGGGAGAAAATGTGGGGAGATTACTGGCGCTGAGATCGTAGCACAGTGGGGATAATGGAATATTTCATTTTGCCCACTGTAGTGTGATCTTGCAGAGTGAGAAAATAAAAGTAAGGAGGGTGTGGGGGCTGCAGGGGGGTTTGCCCCCCTAAGTAAATGTGAGTTCTGTGTTTTTTTTTTTAATTTTGTTATTTCTTTAGATTTTTTTAACACACTTTAGCGAAAGAGCTTTTTCAGTGAAAAGCACTTTCGCTGAAGTGTGTTCGGTCAATGTGGTTTCATTTGTTTGAGCTTTCACTCAATAGTACGAGATCCATATATAAATATATATATATATATATATATATATATATATATATATATATAGATATATATATATATATATATGAGTCCCCTTCACATGGCCAACACTTCAAAATGCCGAATTTCATATGGCCGAGACCATATGATCAACATTTGAAATGCCAACAATGCGGAACAGACATCTCCGCACAGTGCGGAATGGAAAGATTTCCATTCCTGCACTGTCGCGTGATCTCAGAGTTGGTATATTTAAGTTACGGGGTGTGTGGGGGGTGTGGGGGGTGTGGGAGGTACAGGGTGGCTTGCCCCCCTGCTAGCAGTGTTTAGGTAATTTGTTTTTTTTTTTACTTTTGTATTTCATATGTTCAACATTTCAAATGTCGATCATATGGTCTCAGCCATATGAAATTTGGCATTTTGAAGTGTCGAACATATGAAGTAGATATATATATATATATATATATATATATATATATATATATATATATATATATAATTTACCATTCTAATGTCAGCAGCGCATCGTCGAAACAACTTCCATGAACTCCAAACTGTGACTCCTCAAAACTACAAATGCCAGTCTTCTGAATCATAAAACCTCATCCCCTTTTTGATCCATGGTAACACTTGTTTCAGGTATGAAGTGGTCAGAAATGTCGACATTCCCTGTTTTTTTCAGCTTTCTGATGTGTTGGCAGTACAGAATTTGTGGAAATGGTTTGACCATGTGCACATTCGTGGATGTGCCTGCCGACATTATGATGGTAAACCATATATATATATATAGAGAGAGAGAGAGACAGATAAGTTATATGGAAATATAAATGACTAGAAATGTATGTATACTTTTTTTTTTTCACAAAAAAAATTCTTATCATTTGTCCTATGTATTGCTGTTTTTCTAAGATGCAATAACTTTGGAGTGAAAATAACAGTGTAAGTGAGGTTTGTAGCTAAAATACTTACATGGGGAGCAGGTGGATACCTCTCCCATTAAAGTCCTGTCTTTTAATATGCATCATACATTCCTCCTCAACCTTATTGCTTTAATAATTAGTGGCAGTTTGATAATTAATGTACCGAACTAAATAGCCTCAAACTATCAAGGTCATTGAGATCCATTTTGCATGACTTTAGGAGACAAAGGAGATGCCTTGTCTACATTGGTGACTGTATTCTATATAATACATTTATGTAAAGAATTTCAGGCTTTTCAATTGTAAACATCCAGTAAATGTAGGATGTGAGGCTAAAACTACAGAAAATGCATGGAAGATCAGTTCAGTTTTAGTCTAAACGTTGTGTCTTTGCCTTTAAAGTTCAGCATTAGTGTATGTCACTACTAAGAGCTTCTGTTAATATCCATTAAAAATGGAGAATGAGAAATAAAGCATATAACTGCATCTGGATACAGAAGGTTACACCATTAGTATTTCATTATCTCAATATAATTAAATTTAATATAACATTTGCTTATTCACCAAGTAGTAATATTGATAATGGTTTGTGTAGCTTTAGGGTATGCATTGACATTTAGCATTTTTCATTATGTTATAATTAATACTGTTTTTGCATGTTGTAGAAAAAGAAATCCATGCTGAAGCTTGTATACCTCATATCTGCCTACTTTATTGAATCTGATGCAAAAGCATAAACAAGAAAATCCTGTCATGTTAGTCAAATACTCATCTCTAATAGATAAGACCAGTCTAAATAAAGAGAATAATGCATCTCAGCTGCTCCATGGAAGACTCTAGAATGTGAACCCATTTGTAGCATGTACTAGTCATATTTTTGCTTTTATAAAAGTATGGTTTTCAGGAGTTATGAGTAGGTAGTGTTAGAGTTATGGTGGGTTTCCTTTTGAATATGATGTAAACTCATGCTGATTATTATGTTTTGAAACCTTTTTATTAATTGCATGTTTCTTTTACAGTACAAGGCAACGCACCAGAAAAAACATTTTACATTTTTGGTTAAATAACATTTTGTTTACCAGGTTCACTGTTTTTCTAAACCATGTATTAAATACAGATTTTGAAAAATAATATTTTGACACTTTGTAAATGTGATATACATAGAGAGAAGAGCAAAGAGCAGTTAGGGGAATGAAGTAAGAAACATGAAATGCCAAAAAGTCCTTATTTTTAATTGGTATCTTACATGATATTTAATTAAAAAGAGCTGCCTGGAGAATCTCATCACCTTTAAATATTAGAATTTTTATAAAAATGTGATAATATGACAGCAAGCAGTGTAATGAAAATTTAAAATAAATACATTTGAAAACTGGAGGCAAAAAAGGATGAGATAAAAGCTATACACCTTGACTTTTAAATAAATTATATTTCTATATTCTTGTATAAAAGCTGTTTTCCTTTCCATTATGAATTTAGCTCAGTTTTCCTACTTCATCACTGAGACCAGTGCTCCAAATCTCTAAAATCCCACACACCTTTGTTAAACATATTTTATTACACTTCATTGTTACATATTTCAATGAAAATGCAATTCAGAGTAGTGTGATGATACACTTCACAGTAACAAAGGCATAGATCTGCAAATTTAATGTTAAGACTTTAAATGTGATCACATATACGCACCCTTGAATTATTTATGTCAGCAAATACGCTGATAAAATTATCTAAATTACCTGTTTCAGCCATGAAATAAATATTTTCTTAATGCATTTTATTCTAGATATATAATTATCCTAAATATAGGATTTGTAGTGAAAGCATTCTGGAGTACTACAGATATTAATATAACTGTGCATACATGGAATATATGTTGAGGTTTCATCTGTTCATCTATTTTGAAAGTCTTATGTCTGTCTCTCTGTCTGTCTGTTTGTCTTACCCAGGTGGACTTAATGAGAAAATGATCACTGTTTATTTGCTTTTTTTTTATTTCTTTATATTTGCTTATCTGTTTACTGATAAGCAGTCTGGACAGTCTGATTTGGCAGGATTGCCAGCAGAGAACTGAAGAGAAAAAGCTCCATATGAACATATTACATGGTAAAGAGAGTAATAATATTTTATATTCCCAGATACAGCAATACAGGTCTTGACAATTAGTGAACACATTGCAGACTTACATTCACAGGATATAGCACATGCATTCTGGCAGCTGAAACATGTTATACATATTCATATAGCAATAATGACTATTATGAAATGATACTTGGAAGTCTATATTGGCCTGTCAGTCTGTTCTCTGTACTGGACTTTCTGAAAAGTTGAAGCAACATTTATCTATGTATGTATGTATGTCTATATGTATTTACATATGTATGTAGGTTCATAGGTATATACTAGGTTTTATAAGCCTAGCCATACAATGCATCCCAGTTGTGTCCCTATGTATCATAGGCATTTATTAGGAGAGTGTATGTTTGTTAGGATGTTTCCACAGGTTATGGTGGTGGTGTTGGTGGGGACTGACCCAGGATGAATTTCCGATATTCCATCCATTGGTCAAGGTTACATATAAATATGGTTAGGGATGGAATTTGCTACACACAAATAGGGGTAGCCTATTCCAGAGCATGGGATCCTTCGAGACACATATCCATCTTTCCAACATGTCTTATTTATATCACAAGGAAACTTTAAATCCTTGAATTTGGTGGTTCTGATGCAGTTTGTTTTCTGGATGTATGAAAGGTCCATCAGAGCTGGATCCATACTTATTCATTTAAGTGAGATAGTCTGATGGGCAAGACTCCTATTTTGTTGGTGCATGCAGAGAAAAACTCCACAAAAACACATTACAATATTTAGAAAGCAGTAATATGTTACATTTACTGCAATGGGAATAAAGGTATTGACAGTTAATGAACATTTAATAAACAGAGTTTAATGATAACATTCACAAAATACATAAAAAAGGCATATTTGGATTTACAGCATAACGTAAATGTCATATACAAATACAGTATTATATTGTAACATGTACAGAAGTGATACTAAAGAAGACTTCAGGATGTCTGTACATGTTTTATGAATTCGTTATGAAACTGGTGTTAGTTCAAATCCTCTAAATAAATAACACTGCCATTCTACAAAAAGTAAGCAAGCAATGAAAGAGATCTGCAAAAGCAAAACAGGATAAGTTATCTCTTCTACAGATTTAAAGGCAGTAAACTAATTCACATGACAAAGAAAAGAGAATTCAACAAAGCGAGAATAGAATTTGATGGGTTAATGCAATATATGTCAGCTCAACAAAACTGACAACATTGTAACTGCTATTTGCAAAGCACAATTTAAACCACTTTTATTTTTCTTTTGAGGAATGTCCCTTTAAAATCCTCATGTATAATAGTAACTATCACAAAGGCAACACACCCCTGAAAAATGATGCAGTAGACATCTGGGAATCTATGTAGGCAATGAACTGTCCTCCAGTCATCATATATGCAATATTGTAAGAAAGTGCCTTTTCATTGCACAGCTTATTTCTAAGGGTATGGTTTCCAAGTGCATTGATGTGATCATTCAGCTGCAGCATGAACTCATCAGGACGATCAATGAGTATAATGCTACCTTTGGTTTGTAACTGTCCAAACACGTGACACACCTCAAACACCATCAATGCATTCTTTCAAAGAAATTCAAGGGTCTAAACCATAAAAACTATGTAGACTGTCTCAAAGCCTCATCCCTCATCTTGTGTTATACAGGTTACTGAAGGGCAGTCTCTGTCTCATGTACAGAGTTTCAACAGACCCTATTTTGTCAGACCTACTGAGCATTAATAAGCTCTATGAGGCATAAAAACCCACTTGAGATATCTAAATCTCCTGAACATAAATAGAACATGTTAGAAGGATAGAATCGGATTGCAGGAAATACCATTTGTTTGAAATCATCTTCCACTCCACACTAGGCAAAGTTCTCTAACACTGTTGAAATATAATCTGGACAAATAGAAGGGTAAATGCACATTCAGCCCTGGTTAACACCCTTGTCCTTTATGCATAGGTGTTACATGGAAATGTTCTGCTTACTTGGGGTTATTTGTACTAATGGGCTAAAAACTGCATGAGGATGTATGTGCATGCTTCTAAAAATCCTCATGAATTTATATGTATTCTATTTATTTATTTTACATTTGTTGACTGGGATAGTCAGTCTGGGTGTGAGCCCATTTTCAGCAGAGGCCCGGGGAGAAAAGCTCCAATAAAACAAGAACAACAATAGCCTAGCAAGTACCTAGGAATCTATTTTCCCAATTTTTATTTACTCCTGCATGTTCTTTTCTATCTCAAGTTTTTTCTCTCCCCTTTCTACATCACCTTATCCATTTGTTCTACACCGTTGTTTCAATTCTTTTCATCCAATATTTCTACTTGCTGTGCAGAAATTACACATTATGTACACCTATCCAAAAGACTGATGTACCTTTTCAATGTACAATCAAAGATACTGTTTAATGCTAAATTATTTTTCAAGTTGTATCTTTTTTAGTGTATCTCATATGCAAATGGATATGCATGTCTTTTTAAATTGTTTAACTTCTGTTTTGTTTTATTTAAAAAATGTTTGAAATTTATTGTGATCTTTTTTCCTGGGCTTCCAATATAAAGGAGTCTTGATATTAAACCCTTTCAGACTATCCTTGTAAACAAAAGCAAAATAAATAAAAAATAAAATAAATATGCTTGGGGGGGGGGGGCATCAATACACTCCAAGTTATCTTAAGCAATTAAACTCAGAAAAAAAGAACAAATTTCAAGTTTTAAAGCTAATGGTTTTACCGGTCTTATTTCCAGAGATAGCTTATTTGAATGAATTGTGTTTTAAAATGCAGAATTTGATCATCTTTTTTATATATCTCAAATATGGAAGACAAATCATTTTACAATTTGCTTGCAAAAATTGAGACAAAACTGCATGCCAAATAATTTTATAAAACAATACTGATAAGGGCTGGATTCTCTCATATTATCATTTTAATACAGAGGATTTTTATACAGTAAAGGTAAAAGGGACCCAGCGAGTATTACATGCAAATACCTGTAAAAGCATACTGAATCCTGTCTTTTAAATGAAAGACCTGTCATGACCTTTCATGTTATTAACAGTCTATCAAATGGTGCTTGCATCATGATTACCTTCATTCAAGCAACACAGACCACACTCATTTATAACACTACTGGCACATGCCTTGTGATTTTATCAATATATTGTCATCACCTGTGTCAGCCTATTCACTTTAATCATAAGCTTCCTTGTGAGCAGGCAAATCAGTATGTGAACCACTGAGCTTGGGCATGCTGAGACATTTGTCATCTCTCCAGTGACCTCCAGGCAAAGAAATCCTCATTTTACTAGTTAGCTAATGAGAAACTAACATTTAATAAAGATATGTAGTAAATCTGGACCAACTAGTATTTTACCAACTTGTTTTAAGTTAATGTAGATCTTTATCACCAGAAAACATCTAAAGACACCTCATTACACTTTATATTTCATGAAAAATATCAGAATGAAGCTTGATTACAGATCTTTGGTATGATTTATGGAAAACTGAATTTACTCTCATTTTAACAATATGGGGAAATCTAACCATCCAGCTATAACTTAAAATGCATGTTATTTCTTTATTTATTTCCTTTCATTAACCTGGATAGTCTGAGTGAGCAAAAATGGAAAAATTAAATACACATTAAAATACATTGAGTCTACCTCAAGCACAACTTTATAAAACTTTCATGTACCACCTTACTCATGTCTACAAACCCTAACAGTATGCACACAAAATAAAACATGCTCAAAACTAAATTTAGCCCCTTACCTAACACTTACTGTAAACCTATTCAGCAAACATTTGCACACACACACACCAAATGCTACAACATAGTCTTGTAAATCTTCATAGCCACCACTTTTTCATTCAAACATTAATTTTCCTGCATGTTCCTACTTACCTGCACTGTATAACATTAAAGTCACTCATCTGTGATTTGCAGAAATGAGCATTCACGGAGACAAAGATGGCCGCCATTCTATAAGCACTGCAGTACTTCAGCTCTCCAAAGACCAGAAACAAAAATCACCTCTGCAGATGTACATTTGGAGTTAATCAACTAATTGACAGCAATTAATAATCTACTAGAAGTCAGCGATCTTATCGAGGAAAAAAAATTGAAAAAAAATACTTGGTGACAACAGGATTGGAACTGATTGCTTGGTTGATTCTGAACAGAGCAACAAACAAAGGACTGAATTACCACATTACTGAAACTTTTACTTGGTAATTATCTCTATCTGCAGCATTTTAAAATGTCAAAAGAAGATAAAAATATGGACACTACAACTACTAAAACTAAACTGTCAGCATTACAGTCTCCAGAGAAGGAATCCATATTTAAGAGACAGAAAACATTTAAACAGCAAGAGACTGCAAAAACAGGGGCATCAGCGAAATCTGATCAACAGGTTATGATGGAAGAAATTAAGTCTGCATTGTTGCCTATACAAGATGCATTACAAGACCTAACATCCCAAACACAAACATTTAGTGAGACATGTAATCGGATTCTAAGAAGAATGGAGAAAGCAGAAACCAGAATAGCAGCAAATGAAGACAATATAGCATTGCTCACTAAAAGATCTGAATCACAAGAGGCTGATATACAAATGATGCAAAACAAAATTCTGGACCTGGAAGCAAGATCAAGACGTAACAACATAATCATCAGAGGGATCCCAGAATCAATCCAATATAATGAGCTGAACACTTCTATCATAGAAATATTTGAAACATTACTTAAGGACTCTGTGGATGTTCAGCAAATTGTCATAGAAAGAGCACATAGAGCTTACAGGAATTCCCAAGCTTCAAATACACCAAGACCTGTGTATGTCAAAATATTAAACTTCCAGGATGTGAATAAAATACTTCTAACCATAAAAAATCTGGAGGATCTATAATGTGGCAAAGTTATAAAGTTTCTATAACACAGGATTTACCAGCACAAATAAGACAGTCTAGACAAATGCTGGCTCCATACTGTAAGTTTCTAATTGACAAAAACATTAGATTTCAAATGAAATATCCTAACAGTTTAATCTTTACTCTTGATGGCATTAAATACACTGTAAATACAAAAAAAGAAGCCAGACCTACCTTTTTGAAGCTGTTTAAGGCTGTGCCACCGTCTGAAAATTGAACAGTACATCCTGGCTTTTTCCTGCATTAGAGTGAATAGGAGACTTCATTTACGAGGATCCGAGGCTTCAAAATCCTTTGTGTGTTCTTCTTTCTTCAGCAGGCCTGGTAATTCTCCGTTTTATCTTTTAATCTCGTCTTCCTAGCTGAAACACGAAGATTCCACGAAGTTTTATGGCTTCTACGAGCGCTCCTGACCCACGAGGAAGCAGGAAACAAGGTAAAGGAAGCAGGGGGACCATTTTGAGTGTGGTACAGCTGAGAGGTCCGTTCGCGAATTGGTTCCCCCGTCGCGAGTGCGAAAATTCGAAAATTGAACTGCCTGGACTGCTGCAACTGCTGGGAAGCAAGAAGAGCTGCTGTAAATCGAAACAAAGCTTTTTGGGACTCTTTTGATGCTAAAATGACTGAGAAATGATCAATGAGGTAAAGTGTGTCTTGTATGGACAAAAATGTATGGTTTGGCTGTTGCTGTATAAGAGTCTATGGCTTAGTGGTAAATCCAGGTAATGCAGTCTATTGTTCGTGTTACTTTTTTTCTCTTTTTTTTTTTCTCTCCTTTGCAGGCTTGTTTTGTAACTTACTGTGTTTTATTTAGTGAGTAAATAAGTGAATAAATAAGTATCTTTTAACTGTGTTCAGTTTGGGGAAGGGGGAGAACAGAAAAAAGAAAAAAAAAAATATATATATATATATATATATACATATAGTATAATTAGCAAACAGTAGTAGTAGTTGTGTAATATAGGTGATGTCTATCTGTAATGATCTATAAAAATTAAATGCAATATTGTAGGAATGTTTTGAAGATAAATAGCTGACCTAAATAATGGCTTGTTTTAAACAAATGTATAATAACTGTGTGCTTATTAGGTGAACTGTTAGTTAAAAGGTTTTGGAACAAGTAATTATAATGCTAACATATTATTGCTGTATTTAAAGTTTGTTAAAAGTGAATTATTTGACATGCCAGGTACAATTAGTTTACATGAATATTAGGGAAATGTTCAGAGCTGTAGTTACTTGAGTGCGATGTTTAGTAGGGAATGTCTGGGTTAGACTTTGTAGACGTAGATATAGTTGGTGTAGGTTTTTGCATGCTATGTTATGGTTAGTTAATAGAATTAGTAGTTTAGCTACTTGGGGAATGTTATCCAATGTGAAAAACCTATGTTCATCCTGGTCCGGAGGAATAGTGGATAGGCACTGGGTAGGGATGGGATGGCTGTTTTGCTTCCAAAAAATTCACGTAATACCAACACTTGTCAATTTAAGGTGGTAAACAATACATAGATACCATTATTCATCAATTCATAGTTTAGAATGTGGATAATAGATTCCTGGAATGTTAAAGGACTCCAGAACATGAAAAAAGAAAGCTGTTTCTGCATTTGTTTTTTAAATCAAAAGCAGGTTTTATTCTATTACAAGAAACACATTTGACTAATGACCAGTGGGAAACAATGAAGGACAAGAAATGGATTAGGAAGGTTGTAAAGGCGGAAGGGACTACGAATAGTGCTGGGGTGGCAATTATAATCAAGAATCAGTTTCAAGGAGACATTTTGGAGGACAAAATAGATAAAGAAGGCAGATGGTGTTTGGTGGTTCTCAAAACTGAAAGTTTGGATAAGCCGATAGTACTTTTATGTGTTTATGCCCCAAATGTGAACCAACATCATTATATAGCTTCAATTTACTCTATTCTACAGTCATATAACAACTGTTACATAGTGATGGGGGGGGATTGGAATGCTTACCAAGATTCTAAAACTGATAAGTTGGGAGCTTTGACTGCTTTTAATAAGCAGGCAATGGTAGCGTTGAAAGAACTGAGAACGGATTTCAAACTATATGACCCTTTTAAACACAAACACATACAAGCAAAGGCAGAAAACTTTACTTTCTATTCTAGCTGCCATAAAATGTGGTCAAGAATTGATTTTTTAATTCCAGAAGTGTTCATTTCACTTGACCCTAGGGTTTCTAATCAAGCTAGACAGCTCTCAGACCATTCTAAAATAACTTTAACTTTAAAGACCGATATTTTGAATACTAAAAATCATGGTGGATATAATTGGTCCTCAAACCCATACCTATTAACCAAAGAAGATATAGTACAGGAAGTTAAGGAGATACTTAAACAATTAGTATACAATATACCCTGTAATGAACATCCATTAGATATAGAATGGGCTACAACTAAAACTTTGTTAAGAGGATTATTTATTCAGAAAGCCACTTATTATAAAAAACTCCAAAATAAAGAACAACTGGATCTGGAAACTAAAGTACAATTATTGGACCAGGAACTGATGAGTAACTAGTAACCGAAAATACAGCAAACCTGTTGTTTTGGAAGTAAGATGCAGTCGATGCCAATAAAGAGATGAAAAGCAACACCAAATAATTGCTTATAGCACAAAAACCAATGCAACCAAAAAGCCACCACACGTTCTTTCTTTCTTAAAAGCCGCTTTATTGACCTAGGTTTCGTCCATACGAACTTCTTCAGAACACATACTGTTATCTCAACACAAGGTTTATATATGATTTAAACCATTGAATAATTACTTAATTGAAGTAATTAACTTTCATTAATTAGTTCTTAAAAGGGAAATAACACATTTCCTAAATAAATCAAATATACCAACCATATATATAAAACCCAATGTTCACATAAAATACGTATATACATGATTTATAAAAATTAGTGTATCTTAAATTAACTTAAATATACATTAATTTGATTTAATCAACTATACAATGTCTTAAAAAGTATATTACAATATATAAATGTACTCTATCATACTATATTAGTTTACTTGTATATTAAATAACTATATTGTATGTGCATGAAATATAATATATAAAAAATATATATATAATGCATGTGACATATGTGTAACATATGTATATATATATAATTACACTACACTATGAGTAAGCTGATGAGTAACTACACTGAGCAAACAGAAACTGAGTTGTTAAGATGTCAGAAAGAGCTGTTTCTTATGCATAACAGAAAATTGACACTGTACGAACAAAGAAGTTTAGTTAAATATGCAAATCACATTCAAACTCCCTCGAAAGCATTAGCCCGTATTATTAATCAGACGAAATCGACACGATTAATTACCGAAATAAATCATAATAATACGTTATATACTGATAAGTCAGATGTCATGAAGATTTTTGAATCAATTTTTAATCAGATATATGGTGAGCAACAAACTCATGGGCATGATGAAGAGAGAAAAGAGTTCTTACAGAAAATTAATTTTCCCAAGATTGATGAGGATTCTCAGGGAGAATTGACTGCATTGATTACAGTTGATGAAGTTCTAGAGGCAATTAAGAAACTAAAGCCACATAAAACCCCAGGACCAGATGGTATGACCTCTGAATTTTATAAATCTTTTAGTGGGATTCTGAGAACCGTACTTTCACAGACCTTTAATTATATCATTTCGAATGGCAGCAATGATCTTTATTTTAATGCCTCAAGAACAATTCTGTTATTGAAAGAGAATAGTGATCCCAAAAATCCAGACAATTATAGGCCCATATCATTGTTGAATATTGATATGAAAATCATGACATCTATTCTAGCTAGTAGATTAAAAAAATAATAAACTTGATAATATCAGAAGAACAGGCGGGGTTTATAGATGGGAGACAGACTACAGACAATACATTAACTCTTCATACTTTAATATCTTATGCAAAGTATAAAAATATGAACATATATGCTTTAATAATTGATGCTCAAAAAGCATTCGATAGAGTTAATTTGGCTTATTTATTTGAAACATTATCATATTTCAATATACCTCAGCTTTTTATTTCTATGTTAAGAAATTTATACAAGAATGCATACACTAGTTTATATATAAATCATGAATGTTCCAAAAGGATTCAAATTAAAAATGGAACTCGACAGGGGTGACCATTGTCTCCCATACTGTTTAATCTGTATTTGGAACCTTTATTTCTTCATATGAAACAAAAGGTTTTTTATAATTCTCCTGTACTTCTTGGGATAAAGGTTAGGATGGCTGCTTTTGCAGATGATTTAAATATATACAGTACCACACCGGTGTCAGATACGGAAAAAATACTAACAGCAATACAAACCTTTGAGAAAATTGCTAATTACAAACTAAATTTCAAAAAAAACTAAATATTTCCTCTAAAGACACCTACACCTTTTTCAATGCTACCATTGATAGGACGAATAAGGACAGAAGAAAGAATAAAATATTTGGGGATTGACTTTTCAACTGAAAATAGAGAATTTTTTATCAACAATATTAAGGCAACTGGAGACCGAATAACAATGGATTTGAAAAGATGGAGTAAGTTGAAGCTACCGATGATGGCAAGAGCAGCGATAATAGAAATGAACGCGTTCTCCCAGAATGCTATATATTTTAGAGCAGCACAACTTAAAATCACGAAATCCTTTTTTAAGCAATTTCAGATAGGACTGGGGAAATTTCTGTGGGAACCCAGAAAAACGAGAATATCCTATGAGAAACTGATGGCTCCTAAAACGAGGGGGGGGTTGGATTTACCAGATTTTGAGATGTATTATACAGTGATTCAGGCCAATAGGATTTTAAGGGTGTCTTACTTGGATAGTGAAAATAGAAAATGGATACCCAAATGGGTACTGCTAAATTATAAACATATAAAAGGGAAGAGAATTAATGTTAAAGCTGTACCATTTTTGAATATAAAAACATTGAGTAAATATGAGTTAATGGAACACATCAAGGTATGGGCAGTGGCGACTCAAACTCTGTTTGCCTCCTTGAACCTTTTAAAATATATGATGATGTTTCAACCGTTTGATGGAAATCCTAATATAACTATTGGTAATCAACTGATAGACTTAAAGAAATATCCATTTATTAAGGAATTAACTGTAAGGGATTTATACCCCTTCCTAGGAGTAGCGGTACATGATATCTTAAAAGAGATGAATCTTCCCATCTCTTATTTAATTATAATGAGGCAGTTAAAAGATTTGGCCATAAATTATTTTACCAGTTCTGAAATAAAACTAGAGGAACTAGTTATTTCAGGTCATCTGTGGGAAGCATTGCAACAAGATAGAAAATATATATCCTCAGCGTATAAAATGGCAAAAGAGAGAAAATATAATAATCATATTCTGTTATCCAAATACTAGAGAGAAATTGCCATCCCTAGATGACAGTAAAATAGTAGAGGCGTTTAACTTAACATTAAAATCCATTATCACTTCAAAAACTGGTCTTTACTCAATTGATGATATTTAACAATGCATATTATACCCATCTTACACTTCATAAATTTGATTCAAAAGTCACCTAAATGTCCACAGTGTGTAGATCAGACAGCAGACCTGTTACACATGTTCTGGAGTTGCAAGTGCATTTATAAATTATGGAATTCTTTAAAGTTACAACTACAAAAATGGGTTACCAAAACTCAACACTCTCCTGGGAATTTCTGATTTTACATATTCCACGGAGAATTTGGACAAAACAAAAAGATTGTAATTATGAATATTAGTTTACTAATGAAATTATATATAGCCACAAATTGGTTGAACCCAGCACAGGTGTCGTGGCAAAATTTCAGGCTGTTAGCGATTAAGCATATATTAGCACAAATTGTTAATTAGAAATAATAAGAAAAGTATAAACAGCATAAAAATTTGGGAACAAATCTTTAATATTATTTTGGCGTAGTGGTTCCTATCCACTTTCCGTCAGGACATTCTGTATGTGTACCAACACATTCTTGGATTAGATAGAAAATGTAGAAATAATACAAATTATTGGCTTGAGTTGGTTTATAATTGTCTATTGTAGATGCTTTTATGTTTAATTTTGTGTGATTTTAATTTCCTGTACTTGGTTAAAATGATATTTATTCTTAATGTATTATAGGGAAATTCAAAATGGAACTAAAACATTGGAAGCAATATTGTACATAATGTAAATAGTGTGTGAAATGTATAATGGTTTGGCAAAACAATAAAAATGATTATTGAAAAAAAAAAGAAATGAGCATTCACTCATTTGTTGACACCTGGAAGTGCAGGTTTTTTTGTTTGAACATCTGGTTTATCAAACAGACATTCTGTTAAATGTTTACTGGGCCAAAAACATAAATGGGATATATATAGTAAGTAGCTGAATGTATGTGTGTGTGTGTGTGTGTGTGTGTGTGTGTGTGTGTGTGTGTGTGTGTGTGTGTGTGTGTGTGTGATAGAGTTTGAGAAAGGGTTAGGGAAGGGATTAGATTAAGTATGCGTTTATGAGAGGTTGTGAGTCATTATGGTAATGATCAGGGTTAGGTTAGGGGACTGAGTTAGTGTAATGCTTGACTGTATGTGTATGTGCACTCACCATGTGTGTGGTTTAGTGTCCAAGTTGTCTTATTTGGTGGTAGTATTATGGTAATGACCTTTTAAAAGTTAAAAAAGTTAGGGTTAAGAGCATGCTTAGAGTTAGGGTTAGTACACATTACCAAGGTGGGCCGAGGGGCTTTGCCTTGAAGCACAAGCACATCTTCCCCTGCCTGGTCCCTGAGATGCCCTGCTACTAATAGGACATGAGTTGTTTGATACTTAGTTAGAGGTTCATTCCTCTGTGCCATGTGACTGAACTAGTTTTTTGGCCAGAGTTTTTTTTTTTTTTTTTTCTTTTCAGTGAAGTTTATCTCACGACAGTGTGTACATCAGTGATCATACCAAGCTCACTCTTCCTCATTCAATAACAACTAAAGCAATCAATCACTGTACATAAACACGCTAAATATCATTGACATTTCAGTGGTCTGTGTGTGTATTAAACCCCACTTTGACACTTATTCAAATATGTGCTTAACCGCCACTCACCCCCACTGTCATCTAATCAAAGCAATCTTGACCATTTTAACAGTATTTAAATGTAGGACACTACAACAATTGCTGCAGAAGCAATGCAGGTTGCAATTTACTTCTGTTACTGCTGTCCCTTATTCATGAATGCTTATGTTATTACTTTCTCTTAACTTTCTTGCTATATCCCTGAGGACAGTGGGATACTACTTTATTCTAGCTTCCTTCAATCTTTTCCATTCCATTAGGTAGTGATACTTGAGCATACATATTTGCACAAAAACTCCTGTACTAAACTTTGATTTGAAATTTTGCAATTATGTTTTTTTTTTGTAATTAATGCTACTACGATGCCTAAATTTTGGTCATCATAGTACATACACATCCTAAATTGTATTTGTATTTGTTACATACATACATTTTATTGCTTGATTTTTATTTCTCATTCCATATATGTTGTGTATCTCTTTACTTATCATTGGAAGTGATTTATTTTTTGGAAATTTCATTGCTTGTTCTTGTAATGCTTACTCCTTTTATTATGCCTTACATAATCAGCAGGTTGTGCCTGAAAAGGGCCACTTTACCAGTGCAAATAGCCATTTAACAAATTTAAATAAATATGTAGAGTTACTTGCATTTTCTTTTTTATTCTTCCATGGATAATTTGTTCTCACTTTACTCGGTCTCTCCTTGACTTTATCATTTTATATTCTGACCACAGTCTCTCCAGTGCCCTCTTTCAGGTTTTCATGTTTTAATCTTAACATATTGTCCTAACAAATTATTTCACCCTTCAAGCCTTTTGCCATTAGATTACTTAGCCGCCTCGCTTAAACAACAACTGAGATTTATGTCACCCTTTCCATCGTTGTACCTTATTCCCAAGATGAATGATCACACATCTTCAGTCTCTAAACACCTGGCCATAAAAATGCCCTCCTGCTCCCAAAACACATTTATCCAAACCACTGCTACCGAACTAACCCAAAATATTTGTATATAGACTCCATTTCCTTTTCTACATTTGCAGTGGTTACATGTTCCTGTACCCAAGAACTTGCTCACCTGCTTCAAAATTCTATAATATTGATGTATCTACAATATGTACAGACCCCTTATCAGTGGTACTGCCACATTTTTATTATCCTGTGAATAACTTCTTTCCACTCTTTGCTTGAGAATGTAGCTCCTCCATCGTGTTATGCCTTCAGGCTATGAAATTAATGATGATTCAGCTTCCTGGATAAATAACCACATTTATGTCCATCATCTTTTACAACTGTCTTTTTTTTCCAGTCTAATCTCCCTTTCTATAAAAATACTTCCTATGTCTTTCCAGGAATCCCTTAATGGCAAGTTTGTGAAATATAACATGCTATAAAAGCACATATATTGCATCATGCAAGGCTCAGATTGCTTTGTTATACAGGTGCAAGAATTTTTAACACATTGTAAGACGTTGTGGTCTTTTCTAAAATAATCACATTTAATCATCTTACATTCTACGAGTTGGAGTCGCTGACCTTTCAGGAGGTAGTCAGAAGATAACTGGAATATATCTATAGAACAAAAAAAAAAAAATCATCCAAGGCTCACAATCTGTTAGTAAAGAAAAAAAAAGCTCTTCACTCTCTTCAAAGTTTATACAGCTGTTTCTAATTTAATCTTTTAATAAGCTTGACTTTGAAGGACGAATATTTAATACACAGATGTTTCTTTAAATTGCTGGGGTGCCTTCTCTGTGGAGTCTGCATGTCCTCCTTATGGTCGCATGGGTTTCCTCAGGGTGCTCCGGTTTCCTCCCACATCCCAAAGACATGCTGTAGGTGGATTGGACACTCTAAATTGGCCCTAGGCATGTGTGTGTGTGTGTGTGTGTGTGTGTGTGTGTGTGTGTGTGTGTGTGTGTGTGTGTGTGTGTGTGTGTGTGTGTGTGTGTGTGTGTGTGTGTGTGTGTGTGTGTGTGTGTGTGTGTGCGCCTGCATGCGTGTGTGTGTGTGTGTGTGTGTGTGTGTGTGTGTGCCTTCCGTGGAAGGTTGGGTGCTGGGCTGGCAATTTAACACCGTAAAACTCCACTGCCAATCATAAGCGGACAGGTGATCCACTGTGGTGACCCCTAACCGGGAAAAGCCAAAAGAAGAAGATGTTTCTTTAAACTAAAATTGAAAACAAGGTACTCCAGTACACTGAAGTGTTTGCATGAAATGTGTAAGATCAACAGAAATGTATAAGATCAGCACCATTAAAACTTATCTTTGCCCCAAAGAGGACTACCCTGATAATGTATTAACTGTCGACAGTCACAAGACTGTTACTCATATTCAGTTAGGCTGCAGGAATTGTACTGCCAACTGACTTGAAACTTTGCTTTCTGTGTATGTTCTCCACGTTCCTAATGCTGCATTGCTGTTGCATAATGACTATTTTTATCTAAGACATTATCATAGGAGATACCTATCTATTGCATTTAAAGTCTGCAGGTTTACATACATTGCAGTGTTTATGTATTGTGATAGCTGCTGCAGATTTCTCTATGGCATGATCTGAATTAGCAGCATGAAAACAGAATACGTGGGACCTAGGAAACATGAGGGCTGAAACTGAGAGATACTGCTTCATAGTTTAACTACAATACGTCCAGACATATTGAAAGACATATTGAAAGACATTGCCAGAAATCATTGCTTACACATCAGGAACCCACTCAAGCAACCAACCATACGGATTTCCAGCATGAAACAAATCTACTATAACACAATAACTCTGGTATTTGAAATATATACTAACTGTGGAATCATAGAACATTATGAAAGGGAAATAATTGTATACTAGATGACTTGAGGCTATTTGTATAAGGCTGCATAATATTCGATTCTTCAAAGTTAAAGTGAAATACAACTACTCAGTGAACAGGACTTGACATCGTAAGCCCTTGAATCAATCGATGATAGACTCAGTAAGTTGGCCCTCATTAATTCTTATTCACTTTTCAGATATTACATTTGACTGTTCTGTTTTCAAAAAGTGACTGATGATCACCAATCTGATAAGCTGCTCTCAGAAAATGATGGTCCAATCAGATTAAATTGCATCATTTTGACATTTTTGTTTATTTTAAAAACTGAAGATGTCTGTAAATGTCTGGTAGTAATATTCTGATGGTACACATTACACTTGAGAAACGTTCAGATATTACTAACATGAATTTTTCATTACAATTTTTAATAAAGACTTCATCACAGTGGATAATAATAAATACTTCTGAGAGGTTTAGAGTTGAATATTCAGTGCATTGCTTTCAGTTTAAGTAGATTGTTTTCAGTATAAGTAAATTAATAAGTCAGCCATTATTAGCATTTTTCCTAGTTGTGGTGGCATCATGATACATTTTTACACTGCATTTACCTGCAGGTAGAAGACAACATTAGGCATATCAGTCTGACCTTAAAATGCATTTAATATTCAACTTTCGCTCATAGCTTATTTCCTGCACTCTGTTCATTCATCACATGCTGCATTAATATCTGTGTGGATTTACCCTACAGCAGTTCTTCCAGGAGTCCATTCCATGGGTGCATAACCATCTCCATTAAGTATTTTAGGCAGTCTGAGAAACAGCTGGCCAGTATGCTGCCTTTATCATCTTATTCTGTCAGTTTTTCCTGTCTAGAAGAACTACTTCATATCCATCTGAGTCATTATTGTTACAAATCATTTCCTTCCCTGTGTCTGTTGAGAAAAGTTCTATCTCTGGTCTCAGAGCACATCTTTTTCCTTCATCTCATGTTACCCTTTTGTTGGCTTTCCCATGGACATCTTTCAGTTGTCTGATGTTCCTCTCCTTGTGTGGCCTGCAAAAGTGCACACAGTACTCAAGGTGAGATCAGCCCATAACTTAGAACAGCAGCAACATTTCTTCTTTATTTTGGGTGCCTGTCCTGGAGGATATACCCATCAATCTGTTGCTGCTGCCACCGTCTTCCCTCAATGCTCCTAGCAGATCAATCTTTGGGTGTTGCTTTTCCTTGCATTTTACCTCTGATTAACTCAACTTGCTAATAACTTGTACCACAGTTGTCAAAGCCTAAGTACTGTAATTTGTTTTTGTCTACAATGCATATATGCTGTCACCTTTCTGCCCCCCCCCCAGGTCATCTTCTCTAATCCTTTTGACTCTTCTCCTACCCTGCAGTACTGAACATGACTTTGTGACATTTGCAATTTGACTGATGTTGCTTTCTGTTCCAAATTATGTTTTAAAGAACTTAAAATTATTCAACACAGGACTTGCATCTGCAGTGCTCCAAAATACACTTTCTTTATTCCTGAGCATCCATCTCACCACCACTCTGTCTCATGGCCACACTCTTAGAACAATCTGGTGTCTCAGTATTAGTGCTATCCATACCATCTCTAGATTTCCTAGATCTACTACTCTGGAACAAGTCAATCACCATGGTGAAGTCCAGTTGATAAATGTTTCCCAGTACTGTAGTACTTCCCTGTAAAGAATTTCTGTTGCCCAAACTTACCTAGAACAGGATTGAATGGTAAAATTGTTATTCTAAAGATTATTGTCCTTGAGAAATCATCACCACCATCACCCCCCCCTCTTTTTACCATTTTCTGCAAGGAGTTAGAATGTCACATTGTCACCAGATTTCTTGCTTCAGTGACATTTTTCTACCTTATTCAATGCTCATGCCTGACTGTTTAAGGTCTTCTAAAACAAAGTCCATCCATCCCTTTGTTAAACACCTTCATTTTGCCTTGCCTTTTTCCTGTTTCTCCCAAATCGGTTTCACCAGTGTGTCTTCTGCTTTCCTGCACGTGCCCAAACAACTGTAATCCTCTGACCTTGACCTTTCTTGCAATTGGAACTAATTTGGATTCTACTCTGATGTCATCATTTCTTAGGATGTACACTGTGGAACAGACAATCACCCATCAAAAACACTTCATTTCCTTCATCTTTAGCTTCTTCATTTGCTCTGACTTCACTGCCTCAGTTTATGTACTACACAGTAGTTCGGGTGGATCATGTTTTGTACACCTTATTTTCAGTGTCTTTGCATTTTACCATCATGCATTTCTTCTGACTCTATGCCCGCTGGCTGAAACCTCTTTGATTTTAGCTTTGACCTATTTATTCAGACTTCTGTTCTCCTCAACCATCCCACTACATCCATTGTACTAGTTCCCCTTTTATCTCAGTTTTCAGCATCTTCTGATTTTCCCCATTTGCTAGAATGACAACTTTTTGTCAATATGCAATTTCATCCCATTTGCTTTGAGTTTTGAATTCCATTCCTCTTTCCTTTGCTGAAGTTCTTTTTCCAAGTCAGCTTGTAATGCCATACTGTCTTCATACTGCATCTTTTTTATTTTTTAGCACCTTTATTGAATTAACATTTACACCATAGGCAAACATACATTTATTTAAAAGAAAACAAATCATGTTAACATACTCATGGTTAAAACATTATGCATCACATATATTCTTTTAAACAATCATCATCAGTCCAGCATTATATAAATTGCCCAATTCATTCCTTTCCTTAGACTTCACTCCTCCACCAAAACATTATGCTATGTGTATTCTCAGATTTTCCATTCAATTTAATTTCCTCCTTCTCTTTTCTAAAGTTCTGTTTCCAGTTCTTTAATCTCTGTTACAATATTCACTGTTTGAAAATACAGTTGGTTTAGACTTTGATTTCATTTTTCTAGAAATTGCTTTTTTTGGAAGCTACCACAATTGAACTTAACAGGGCCTTACTATGTCTAGGTAATTTGGATCCTGTACCAGTTCAAAATGTTCTTAGTTACATCCATTTGCTCTCCCAATATTTCTGACTGAGTACTCTGTAGGGGAATTTTTCAAGTCTGCCAACTAATTATACTTCCAAAACATATGGTCTCATTTACCTGTTTCTTCCACATTACATCTCCAGTATTTGCCATCTTCCTGAGAAAAAAAAATCTTTGGAATCTGCCTACAGTATAAAAATACCTATGCAAGCATTTCCATGAAAAACTTCTAAATCTTTTAGACTTTGTTGATATTTGAGGCCACACACATGTCCTCTCATTGTTTCCTTGTGAATTGCTTACCCAGTCTGTCTTTCCAATCTTTTCTAACCTTCACTAATTGATTTCTATAGTTTATTGTGTAATATTTTATATGTCCTACTAATTACCCCTTTTCTCCAAAGCAGCTTCTGTTCTAGAATTAATTAAAAACTCTCCCAGAGCAGATCTTTCATTTAGGACTCCCCTGTCCCTTTCACCTTTCCTATAATCTGATATCATTTCTTGACAGGGAAGGGAGAGACTAGCAATATGCATTTCAAATTTCTTCTTGTTCTCTTCCTGTTCTTGTACCTTTCCCTCTCTAGATATTTGCTCCCAATACCTTGGTTCACCCCTATCATCATAATCTCCTTTCTTCATTTTCATGTTGGCTAAGTTCTTAGAATACTACTTCCACTTTATGAATATAGTATTGTGTATGGCTGCTGTTATTCTCTTTAACAATTTGCATCCAAAGTCCCATTCTGACTCCCCTTGCTTCTTAAATCCCCCCCCCGCTTCATCATCATTGCCTTCCACTTTGAATTATAGCTTTCTGCTTGTGTTATGTATATGAGCCTTAAAATACCCCTTCAAATTAGGAAATCCTTAAACCTCGTTGTCCTATTGAAAGGATCAGCATATCCCACTTGACCCTCACCCTGTTTTCCTCCCAGATACATTCCTTCAACTCTGTTAATTACTGTCTGCAACTTTTCCTCTGGTTTAGAAAACTATACCTAACCTGTATATAAAAGCAGAAGAACATAAAACATTTTCACTGATTGTATATTGCTATCCATATCCAAAAACAAGGGCTTCTAGTTTTTGTATTATATTTTGTTTAGTCTTTCTCTGCATATCCTTAGCTGCTGTAACAGAATCCTTTTTAATCCATACTCCTAAATACTTAATTTTATTGTGTACCCTTAAATATGGGTATTGCTAAACTAATTAATTTATAGGTACACAGTTTACAGCTATAACCTTTGTTTTGCCTTCACTGATTTTATATCCCAAAAAGACTTAAAGCTATCTCAGAATATCCCGAAACACTGAAATGTCCTTTTCTGGTTTTATTAGATTCAAAATAATATTGTCTGCAACTAAAATCAACTTTTCTTAATTACTATACCAGTTATATCCTTGAATATCTGAGTCCCTTATTTTCTTTGCCATTTGTTCTAAATATAATGCAAATAAAGAGGAAAGAAGACACCCCTGCCTGGATCCTCTATTCACACACAACTTATCAGAGGAACCATGACACTTACATGTTTGCCTCATATCCCATATATATATATATATATATATATATATATATATATATATATATATATATATATATATATATATATCCTCCTAATTAACCTTATTACTGCAGTATGGAATGCACATGCCGTGGTGGTACGGCAATAGCGTTGTTACCTCTCAGCAAGAGGTTCTCCCGTTTCATTCTTGGCTTGGCTTGGGAGTGCCTAATGTGTGGAGTCTGCATGTCCTCCCCGCGGTTGGGTAGCATTCAAAAGACATGCATGCGTAAATGGGCATGCCTTTGTTGAAGGTTGGGCGTCGAGCTGGCACCTCAGCGTTTCGTAAAAATCTACTGCCAATCATTAGTGGACTGGAGTTCTGCTGTGACCCCTTACCGGGAAAATGCCAAAAGACAAACAACAACAACTGTAGTATGGAATGCAAGTGCTTCATTTGTCCTAGTCATACAATCCCAGCTTACTCTGTCAAATGCTTTTTCTTCAAGACCACCACCAACAGTAGTTTCTTACACTCTTCTTCCATCAGGATCATCATTATTCTATATAATAAAAACAGATAAAAATAAATGTGAACAAACAGAAACTTGGCCAGGGTAAAAAACTTTAATAAAGGTTAATGCTTTCACAGGTTAACATCCTGCTTCATCAGACCAAATAAGAAAGAGTAAGACAAGTTCAAAATATATTACAGTTTAAAAACTTTCATCCAATAAAAACTATTCTGACATCATCTGTAACAGTATAACTTATACCCCTATCTGGTCGATTTTAAGGGCACAGAACTAGATGCACTTCTATAATCCATGTTAAAACATTGCACTACAACAGAGTCTATAATCATTAAGAAGTCTTGTAAATATCAAACCAAACAATTGTTCAACAACTAAAAAACTGCATCTTGTAAAAACCACAAATGTGATCACCTTTAATGTCTAATTAGCAATATTCTTACCAGACAAACAACTGCCTATCCAGAGTGTTATGTGTTTATGGTATATAATAAAACCAACATTTGAATGGGTCATATATAACTACTATCTAAAATGCAAAGAAAAATAAAGGAAATTAATACTGTTATCTTTAAAATCAATATGATGCACTATAATGAATGTGTATCTGATTAGTACTGTAATAAAGTTCTTGAAATGGAAAGCAACCTACACTACAAATACTACATTTAAACATTAAAGTATAAGCTTATAAAACTGTTTAACATACATTAAACAACGTGTTACAACTATCAAACTCTTTGTGTTAGAAAGTGGAACTGTTTACATAAATGTTAAGCAATAGAAAAACAAGTTAAATATACATACTAAAATAAACTCAAAAATACTGAGCTGCAAAATTATTATTTTAGTGGCTGGAGCCAGTTGGTTGACTGAGCCATTTTCTGGCTTGATTGAGAAGCATCTTCACCTGATATTAGATAAGGATCCATATGCCTTAAAATGCACACAACAGTCCCTACAAGATTTATATACTTTTGCTTCCTCTACAGATGTTATATTAGATACTTATTTAGTTACATTAGATGTAAGATTATTTACTATTATATCTAACAATGAAGGTATCAATGCTATAAAAACTTAACTTAATTGAGAAGAGTGAATATAATAGTCAGCTCATTCATGTGTTAATAAAGTTCATATAGTGTTGACTAATGATGTTTTTGTATGTATTAAGAAATACTACTAACAATTAAATGGCGTAGCTGTGGGCGCAGCTTATGCCAGTAGCTATGCCAATATGGTTTTGGCAACCTGGGAGTCACATTATGTCTTGAATAATGAGCTCTGTAGCCTGCTGATTTCATTCTACCGTCATTTTGTGGATGATATTTTTATGTTGCAGACAGGAACATTAGAAGATTTAGATAAATGTATTGATTTTTTACATAAAACATCTTATTTAAAATTTGTATCAAGAGTTCTAACACGTATATTGACTTCTTGGATGTATAGATTATGATATCACTACAAGGAATATTTAATACTTAGATTTATCATAAACCATGTTTCGTAACAAGTTATTGCATAGAAAAAGTATGCACCCTGGTCATATTTTTTCTAATACAGTCAAAGGCCAGGGGATTAGAGCATCTAGACTTAAAGTGGATGACTACAGCTTGTAAAGATAAGTGCATCATCTTATGGAAAATTACATGCTTTCTCCAAGTCTAGGAATGTCCAGTTGGACTACTTCCTCATTTTTAGCTTCTTCTCAGCTATCTGTCTTACTGCAAATGTTGGGTCACGTATGCTGCATCTTTATCTGAATTTTAGCTGCTCATCTCCCATCTTGTTTTCTATTACCCTGCATATTCATTTATTCATCACCCTCTCTAGTAATTTCATGCAGTATGACAGGAGTTTGATATATTTATATTTCTCGCAGCTGTGGTTGTCCCATTTGTTCTTATACACTGGCATTAGGATGATTATTCTTCAGTCATCTGGGATTCACCATTCTCTCCACTCCATTGAGTACCTATGAGGTCATTTCTCTTTGAACTCAGCCAACATCTTAATCATATTTGCTGTGACATCATCTGAACCTGCTGCTTTCCCTGACTTCATTTTCCATAGTTGTATTTTTACTTCTTAGGTGGCGTCTTCTTCCTTTTCATCATTGGCTGTGCAGGGGCAGTACAGCTTCTGTAGGATTTTCTTCATTCAGAAGCTGCAGGAAGTACCCTTTCCCATCTGCTTTTGATGTCATGTGGATTTGTGAGCAGGTGTTTGCAGGCGTCCCTTATGAATGGTTTATGATAACTTTCTTCTTTATCCTTCTTTCTTTGCTGTGCCACTTGCTAGAGTTTTTCAGCTGTCTGATGAGAGACGTTCCAGAAGCTTGTAGACTGAACTCTGATGCCTTGTTCTCTGCTCTTGCTACTGCTCTGTTAGCCTCTTCGTTAGTCAGCTAGTATTGGCTTGTTAGCCTTGTCCATCATTTCTATCTCCCACTCGTTCCTGCACTGCTATTTTCTTTTTGACATCTTCTTGGACTTCTGCATTCCACCACCAGCTTTCTTTATGTACTTTATTTCCATACATGACTTGGCTACATATCTGTTCTATGATTTCCCCATATGCCGTTTTGAGACATTGACATTCTCCTTCAACTGTACCTATTTCTTCTTTTTCCTGTGGTGCTAGAGCACTGAGGATTTTCTTGAAATCTTGTGCTTTCATTCCAGTCAGGTTCAAGGTATTCAACACAGTCTTTTTGACCATAGATACTTCCTTGACCACTGTTTCCAGCTGATTGTGACTACCATTGTTTTATGCTATCAGCCAACTGCTTCCTTGGGATTGACCTTGCCATCTCTCTCTACCCTGACACCTTTTTCTTATCAGGAGAAAGTCTACCTGTGCTGCATGTAGCACCACTTATTTGTGATCTTGTGACTGTTTCTCTTGCTGTTGACATAATCAGGCTATTTGCCAAAAATAAGCCTAGAATGACCTCTTCTACTTTATTCCTGTTGCTCCACCCATGCGATCCTCATATTATCTTCGGTCTGTCCCAGTATGAGCATTCAGCCTTAGACCACTCATAATCAAGACCAATTCATGTTGTCTTGTTAGAACAGCCTTTGCCGATAAAACAGAGAAACAGGTTGAGGAGTCGGAAGACAGAAGGCAGAACAACCAGTCAGTAGAATGGAGTAGTAGAGAGAGCATAGAATGGGCCACATGGAGCAGACAGTAAATGCGTTAGTGGTGAATATCTCTTCATTTCTTCTTACAGATGCACAAGTTTCAGTGCTTAATAAGGGTTTAGCTTTTATTCAGGCCAGAAAGTCAGAAATGGTTGATATATTCTTGGACTTTAGAGTGTCTGCCGGGAATTTAACCCTGAAAACTTTATTCCGTGGGCAGGGAAACATTTCTAGTAATGCTGTTATAGGAAGCCAAATACTTTTTTTTCCTAAACTGCACCCAGTGATTGAGACCTTCACTGTAGTCTGTGAAAATGACATAAGATGTACGTTTGAAATAAATCCTAACATTGGCTTTTATAACTTAACTCTAGATGAGCAAAGAGCCCTGAGAGAATTAAAAGGGATGAATGCACTGGAATTCAGGCCTGCAGATAAAGGAGGGTGTATAGTAGTTACAGAAAAATGGCTTAATACCTGAGCTTTGGCCGGCTAAGATCTACCTGAAATCAACTGGACGTATAAGTGAATTTAAGTACACTTTTATCTGCTCTTTTTCATATAGTACTGTATTTAATTTATTTATTTGTGTTTATCACTGAATATTAACTCAGCTGAAGTTGTGGCTGTCTCTCTACTAAGTACTTGTTAGAATTTCTGTGTAGCCATTGATAGTAGTTATGGAAAAATGGCTTAATACCTGAGCTTTGGCCAGCTAAGATCTACCTGAAATCAACTGGACGTATAAGTGAATTTAAGTACACTTGTATCTGTTCTTTTTCATATAGTACTGTATTTAATTTATTTATTTGCATTTCTCACTGAATATTAACTCAACTGAAGTTGTGGTTGTCTCTCTACAGAGTACTTGTTAGAATTTCTGTGTAGCCATTGATAGCAGTGTGTGTGTGTGTGTGTGTGTGTGTGTGTGTGGGGGGGGGGGGGTAGTTTCACCTAATCACTGAAATTCTGTCCTGCCTTATATAAGTGGTACATTTTGAGTTATCTCTGCTTAATATCTGAGCTTTGGCCGGCTAAGATCTACCTGAAATCAACTGGACGTACAAGTTTATTTAAGTATACTTTTATCTGTTCTTTTTCATATAGTACTGTATTTAATTTATTTATTTGTGTTTCTCACTGAATATTCACTCAACTGAAGTTGTGGCTGTCTCTCTACTGAGTACTTGTTAGAATTTCTGTGTAGCCATTGATAGTAGTTATGGAAAAATGGCTTAATACCTGAGCTTTGGCCAGCTAAGATCTACCTGAAATCAACTGGACATATAAGTGAATTTAAGTACACTTGTATCTGCTCTTTTTCATATAGTACTGTATTTAATTTATTTGTGTTTCTCACTGAATATTAACTCAACTCTCTGTTCCTGTTTTGGTGTTAATGTTGGTGGCTTTGAAAATGCCTGCCTCTCTTGTAGATTTGTATTTGGATACTCCTTCTTGGCCCATCTCATTTGCTCACTCAGCTGAGTGCAGTGAGATCATATTCTGATTTCAGGCACTCCTACTGTGTACAAGGAGAGCATTTGGGAAAGGCAACCCCTGTAGCCTCTTAATCCTGCTCTGTTCCCTCCATCAAAATAAATAAATAAAATAAATAAATAAATAAATGTTTTATATATATATATATATATATATATATATATATATATTTTTTTTTTTTATTCAGCTGCTCTTACTGTAACTGTCTTAGTTGCTGTTCTTCATGCTGTTATCTGTTCAGTCGCTCTTACTCTGCACTTATTACTGCTTGCTAGTAACCTTCTAATTTACAGCCTTCTGCACTTGTTTTTTAGTCATTTGTTAATTTAATTGCATTTATTTGAACTGTATTTGCCATAGTGTTGCTACACACTCGGGTGGGCTGGCCTGCACTGCAATTTGAATTGTATTTACTGCTGTTTTTGCTGATTTTCTGTAAAAAAAAAATCTAAGCTTGTTTCCTGCCTTTCCTGTTACTAGTCTAGTCTACATATAGTTTTCTGCTGTATCCAGGACTCTTTGTAAGCTTCTCTGCCCCTCAAGCCTTTCTGTGTTGGAGGGAAGCCTTCTATCTTATCAGTGGGAGTGGTAAGCATCAGGTAGCCTATCTACCACAAGAGGAGTGGTCCCTGGCCCAGAAATTGTAGCTATTGGCTGTTTGAGCAGTTTTTTTCCATATCTTTCAACTTTCTGGTTTGAAAGCCACACTTGTGCCTGTTTCCTGCCTTTCCTATAACTATCCGAGTCCGGTTACAGATTTGCTGTATCCAGGATTGTTAGTAAGCTTCTGAGCCCCCCAAGCCTTTCTGTGTTGGAGGAAAGCCTTCTACCTTATCAGTGGGAGTGGTAAGCACTAGGTAGCCTATTCTCTAAGGAAAGATGTGGTGTTACTAAGATACTCAACAAACTCTAACAATAATTCCTCTGAACCACTCCAGAGTAAAAAATATATTATCCACAAACCTTACATACCAAACTAGAAAATTTGTAAATCTATTTTTGTGCAATACACACATCTCCTCCCACTGTAACAGTGCCAGACTGGCGTAACTATTTGCACATGCTGTGCCCATAGCCACGCCAATCTTCTGTAGAAAGTAACTGCCATTGAACATTATTCTCTAAAACAATTTCTAATAAAACATGTAGAAGATCAATCCTGTCAGAAGCTAAACATTTTTGAGTCACTAAATAATCTCTACTCCCCACATGTTTAGAATTACAGTAAACAGTGACTCAACATCCATAGTAACAAACAGTAAATTATCAATAAGCAGTTATTTTTCTACAGCATAAAAATCATGTAAGAACATTTTTGAGTCCATCAACACGATCTTATTACCTTCCAATGCATGACATAAAGTTTTATCTATATAAATGGAAAGGGATTCAGTTGCCCAACCTTTACCTGAAACTATAGGTCTCATAGCTGGGTATCCTATATTTTTATGCACTTTTGGTAGACAATATAGTATGGGACAACAGGATCTGGAACGCTAAAATACTGATATAACTCTTCTGTAATCATGTTAGTCATGAAAAGGTCAAAAACATAAAACAAAACTTCTCCATAATCCCTCCTACAGTCCTGTCAGAGATTTATGCATAGGTATCTTCATTTTCTAACATTTCCCACATTTGTGTATAGTATAAGTCTTTGTTCATAGGTAGGTATTAGGCTATCTGCCCGAGGGCATTTATAAGCCTAGCCAGAGTGTGTCAGCTTTTGACACCCGATTGATTAATTAACTGATCCTCTGTCAAGCACAGCCAATGAAGTGATCCCAGGGGTTTATTTGCTTTTACCCATCTACTCGTCAAGGTTTCTCTTGAACAGTGTTAGTGAGGGGCTCTGCCTAATGTAGTTTGGAAATTTGTTACAAAGCATGGGAAGTCTCTGTGACAGAAATCTATCCCTCCAGCATGTTCTATTTATTGCTGTGGCAAGGTTTATCTCACTAGAGCGCATGGCTTGCAGTGACTTGGATTTCTTTAGGTGGAGCATGTCCATCAATTCTGAGTTGGACATGGCTTTGTAAGTCAGGCAGAGATCACCTCTGAGTAATCGGTATGCCACTGAGTACAGCCGGAGTTTTTTTTAGTCAGGCTGCATAGAACATATGTTTGAGGCCAGTAATCCTCTTGGTGAGGTGGTTTTGTGATCTTTCCAGCTGTTGGAAGTGTCTTGTAAGGTACATCCCAAATGAGACATTGTACTCTATGATGGGTCTGATGAGTGATGAGTAGAGGGGCACTATAACCTCTTTATTTCTCGATGCAAACCCTTTAGTAATTAGATGGGCCACATAGAAGGATTTCCTAACTACTTTGGCAATATGATTGTCAAGGGAGGGATTACTTATCTACCTGGGTCCCCAGACCTCTTGTTACCTATTCTGTATTAAGGGGGCTGCCACCTATGTGGTAATTTGTGGATGTTTTGTTTTTCCCAAATGGGATGACTATTCATTTTTTGCCATTTAGCTTGAAGCCGTGACTTTGACACCAGGTGTCCATCTCAGTAAGGCCCTTTTGGAGGATTTCTGTGTCAGCCGGAGAGTCAATTATGGCTCCCAGTTTGCAGTCATCGGCGAACTTGGTTAGCCATAATTCTCCTGTGTTTGCCTGTACATCTGAGAAGTATATGCTGAACAGTAGGGGTCCCAGGACTGCGCCTTGCGGGACACCACTTGTGACTGGTTTAGAGTCGGACCTGGAGCATGCTATTCTTACCGTGTGAGTTCTGTCTGTAAGCCATTTGGCAACCCATCTCATGATGTAGGGGTTTATGTTCAGGCTGGTGAGTTTTTATGTAATACCCGAGTGGGGAATGGTGTCAAAAGCCTTGGCAAGGTCAAGGTAGGCTGTGTGAACCACCTTTCTCTTGTCTATGGCCTTAGTGACTGTCTCGAAGAAGTCAACCAGGTTTAGTAGGCATGATCTGCCCTTAACAAAGCTGAACTGAGTTATGTCAAGTGTTTGGAAGTTCCCAATGTCTTTGTTAATGAGTTCCATGATGATGCTCTCCATAGCCATGCCGACCAGTCTAGTCAGGCTTATGGGGCAATAGTTACCAGGGTCAGTTGTGGCCCGTCCTTTGTGGAGAGGTATAACTGTTGCTGTGTGCCGTTATATGGGCACATAGCCTGTGGAGATGCTGAGGTTGAACAGTGTGTTTAGGTGGGGGGGTTAGTTCATTCTGTAGTTCATGCAAGACGCAGCCTGGGACACCATCAGGCCCCATTGATGCTGTGTTTTTGGCTTTTGAAAGGGCTGTTTTCACATGTACATCTGTGATTTTTGGGACACTACACTTTTCCAGTATTGTTGTGGGCCCTTTTGGGGGTGAAGTTTGCACTGAATCTATCTGCCAGGATGTTGGCAATGTCAGTAGGTTCAGTATATTTTGTGCTATTTTGCACTAGTTCAGTGCATATCTGCGAGTTGCCACTTAGATTCTTAACATAGCTAAAGAAGGCTTTGTGGTTATCTTTTGAATCCTTCACTATTTTTCTTTCAAAGTTAGCCTTGGATGATTTTATGAGGGACCTTAGTTTCTTACTGATACTGATCAGGCATGTCTTTCCTTCTTGGGATTTGCTTTTTTCTGAACAAGTTTCCTCCTTCTATTGTATAGCCTGTTTATGGCAGTGGTCCACCAAGCTGGTTTCCTTCGCTTAGAGGAGTGAGTCTTGGTTTTGCTAGGGATGGCACAATCCATGCATCCTTGTAGGTGCTCATAGAGTACATTTGTAACGGTCATCTTAGGCAGCGTTATCCTTTAGCATGGAGGCTGTGAAACTTACCACCTCTATCTTAAGTAAGGTGAAGTTTGCTTTAGAAAAGTTTTTTACTGTGGTTTCCTTAGCTGGGGGTGGTGGTCAGGTGTGGACATCCAGAGTGATTAGTTTATGGTTTGATCTAACCAGTGATGGGTTGACCTCTGGTGTGGAACACCTCTCGCCCATGTTGGTGATGACCAGGTCCAATATGTTTTTACCTCTGGTAGGGGAGTTTACCAGCTGATCCAGGGCATTTGAGTTGATGAATTCCAGGAAGCGCTGGGCCTAGGAGCTTGTACTCAAGTAGTTTTCCCAGTTAATGGTAGGGTAATTGAAATCGCCAATATAAGGGTGTTCTGTAGGACCTTTATGTTTTCCAGTGTCTCCAGAAAGGTGGAGTGGTGGTCCTGGATCATGGATGGTGATCTGTAGCAGGCCACAATTTGCATTGCAGATTTGCTAGATGTTAGTTGCACATGGATGATCTCAGAGGTATCATGCTGCGCCACTAACCTGAAGGTGTAGGTATCCTTGATAAATATGGATACACCCCCAACTTTTGTGTTTCGGTCCATGTTCTGTGGTCAAAACATGTGGTATGAGTTGTAGCCTAGTAGTGATGGGGTGCTATCTGGAGCCTTGAACCACATTTCAGTTACTGCACAGATGTCAACGTTCTGCATACAGAGGAGTGCTTCGAGCGTTGAGTAGCATAGCCCTCAGTTTTTTGTTAATTGTGCTGTTTATGGAGGTGGGTTTGACCTTTGAACCTTGCCTAAAAAAGGCACTATGGGGACAGCAAGAGCCTTGGCCAGTATTTGAAAGCCTAGGGGTGATAGGTGTAAGCCGTCTCTTGCGAAGCAACATGGTTTGTCGAGCATGTCGTACCAGGCCCGACTGATGCTGTGCTTTTGGCTTTTGAAAGGGCTGTTTTCACCTGTGCATCTGTGATTTCTGTGACACTACACTTTTTCAGTATTGTTGTGGGCCCTTTTTGGGTGAGAAGGGGGTGAAGTTTGCACTGAATCTATATGCCAGGATGTTGGCAATATCACCAGTTTCAGTATATTTTGTGCTATTTTGCACTAGCTCAGAGCATCTCTGCGTGTTGCCACTTAGATTCTTGACATAGCTAAAGAAGGCTCTGTGGCTGTCTTTCGAATTCTTGGCTATTTTTCTTTCGAAGTTAGCCTTGGATGATTTTATGAGGGACCTTAGTTACTTACTGATACTGATCAGGGATGTCTTTCCTTCTTGGGATTTGCTTTTTTTCTGAACTAGTTTCCTCCTTCTATTGTATAGTCTCTTTATGGCAGGGGTCCACCAGACTGGTTTCCTTCTCTTAGGGGAGTGAGTCTTGGTTTTGCTAGGGATGGCATGATCCATGCATCGTTGTAGCTGCTCATAGAGTGCATTTGTAAAAGTTCCTGCAACTTGGACACTGTTATCCTTTAGTGTGGGGGCGGTGAAACGTACCACCTCTGTCTTAAGTAAGGTGAAGTTTGCTATTGAAAAGTTTTTCACTGTGGTTTCCTTGGTTGGGGGTGGTCATGTGGTGTGGACATCCAGAGTGATTAGTTTATGGTCTGATCTAACCATTGACGGGTTGACCTCCGGTGCGGAACACCTGTCGCCCATGTTGGTGATGACCAGATCCAATATGTTTTCACCTCTGGTAGGGGTGTTTACCAGCTGATCCAGGGCATTTGAGTTGATAAATTTCAGGAAGTGCTGAACCTGGGAGTTTGTACTTGAGTAGCTTTCCCAGGGTAATTGAAATCACCCAATGTTCGGTAGGACCTTCATGTTTTCCAGTGTCTCCAGAAAGGCAGAGTTGTGGTCCTGGGTCATGGAGGGTGATCTGTAGCAGGCCACAATTTACATTGCAGATTTGCCCAATATTAGTTGCACATGGATGATCTCAGAGGTATCATGCTGCACCACTTACCTGGAGGTGTAGGTATCCTTGATGAATATTGATACACCCCCTCCTTTTGTGTTTCGGTCCATGTTCTGTGGCCGAAATGTGTGGTATGATTTGTAGCCCGGTAGTGCTGGGGTACTCTGTGGAGCCTTGAACCAGGTTTCAGTTACTGCACAGATGTCAATGTTCTTTATACTGAACAGTGCTTCGAGCTCATGGATTTTGAGATTTAAACCCCTGGCGTTGAGTAGCATAACCCTAATTTTTTTATTTGTGCTGTTTACGGAGGTGGGTTTGACTTTTGAGCCTTGCCTAAAAGAGGCACTATGGGGGCAGCATGAGCTTTGGCCAGTATTCAAAAGCCTAGGGGTGACATGTGCAAGCCGTCTCATGCGAAGCAACGAGGCTTGTCGAGCATGTTGTCCCAGGCTGACAGACACTGGATCCCCTTTGAATGACACCAGAAGCTTAGCCAATTGTTGAAATTTACTATTTTTTCTTTATACTGAAGTATCATTCTTGGTAAGGGAAGGATGCTACTCAGGGTCAGGGTCATACCAGCCTGGACTACGTGATCAGAGAGCTATTCCATGTCTCTTTTCATGTAGTCCAGGGAGGTACGTCTCAGGTCATTCACACCAACATTAACAATGACAGAGTCATATTTGTACTTGTTCTGGAATGGAGTGCTTGTTATGTGGTGGATTCTGGCTCCCGACAGGCAGCTAACAGTACTCTTCTGCTTGTCCAGCCTAATGAGTGGGACATCAGTGTGCCTGACTATAGAGTCACCTATTACTAGTGTGTTAGGTATGTTATTTTGCCTTAAGGGCTGTGATTGTGCGGCACACTGATTTTGTGTTTTATGTGTTGCCTGGTATGTAACGGAAGGTGCAGGTTGTTTGGGTGCCTGCTTTGGAAGTCTCTGATGCTTTTGCAGGTTTTTATTTAGAGCCTCCAAGTATGATTTTGTGTATTTATGTGTATTTTTTGCCAGTGCTGTTTTAGTAGGTCTATGTGTGGCTGGAGGTGTGGTGCAAGTGTTAATCTTCTCCTCTTTCTGGCGTGGCTATGGGCACAGCATGTGCAAATAGCTACGCCAGTCTGGCACTGTTACAGTGGGAGGAGATGTGTGTATTGCACAAAAATAGATTTACAAATTTTCTAGTTTGGTATGTAAGGTTTGTGGATAATATATTTTTTACTCTGGAGTGGTTCAGAGGAATTATTGTTAGAGTTTGTTGAGTATCTTAGTAACACCACATCTTTCCTTAGGTTTACAGAGAGCATATTGACTTCCTGGATAAAGAAAACAGAGGTGGTACTTTTGAGAACTAGTATCTATTGGAAACTGACCAGGAAGAACTCATTGCTTTGTAAAAATAGTATGCACCTTAGGCATGTGCCAAGAAATGCTCTGAAAAGGCAGATACTACGGGTTATGAGGTTACATAATGAAGAGCATTCCTTGATGGAAGCACTCAGTGACTTTTAGCAGCGATTTCTTAGATAAAGGTTACTCAAAAAAGAGATAGATAATTGTGTCTCTCAACTTTTAAATGAAAGAGAGACAAAAATGAAGACCCTATTTCTCAAAATGACATGGGGATGAGAAGGTGCGTCCTACGATAAGTAATGAAAGGCACAAAGAGTTCCTATGACTTTCTTTGGTAATGTGAATACCTACTGTGAAATGATCAAGAGGAACTGGAATATTCTAAAGGCTTCAGAAGAGATCGGTGAAATAGTTAGCAATACTCCATTATTTTCCTTTAAGAATAATTAGTCTGTAAAGAGACAGCTTTGTTATACTGCAGAGGTAGGTAAACCATTTGTTACTTCACAGAGACAAGGAAATTATCCCTGCAGGAACTGGAGTTTTTGCAACTCTATATATATGCAGGACCATCGTTTTTACATAACCATAAAGGGACGTTTTTTTATGCAGGCTGTTCTACAAGGAATGTTTTTATTACAGTCTCTGTATGGAATGCAAAGCATTCTATATAGGTAAGATGACTAGGTCCTTAAGGGAGTGTATAATGGAGCACTTAAGGGATATTAGGAGTAATAGGCAGAGTAATGCATTGGCAAAGCACACTAAGGAGTATGTCCAGCATCATGTCTTTAGATTTCTAGTATTGAAATTGTTAAAGAGAGTTCTAGGAAAGGAGACATTAAGAATAAAACTGGGTTAGCTGCATTAAGATGGATGGTACACTATAATGCAGATAAGGCACCAGGTATTAATGATGCTGTCTTTATTAAACCAGTATTATATGCATGCACACTCCCCCACTGACTATGTGTGTTTAAATAGTGTTCTAACAGAATGATATCAGTTTGTGTATACATATATGTGCAAATGTATTTGTATGATAGAATATTTGTATGTATGTCTTTAAGACTGAGTAATGAGTTAACTGTTTTTGATTGTTTTGGCAGATGTTTTAAGTGCTTAGACACTGACTTTATTGTATTTGAGTCTGAAGAAGTGGCCAGGAGGTTGTGAAACTACTTACTTTTTGTTGTTTTATTAAAGTTATTATACACCTAGCCATGGTTGGCCCTCTCTGGTTTCTCTGAGACTTACTTCTGTTATACTTACAGAGGACCTGTACCTAGTTTCCACACATTTTCTGTCAGACACTGACATATAGACTGTATTTATATAGCACATATCATGGAAAGAAGTAGGATAACAAATTAAAAAAGGGAGCTGGATGTACAAGACTCAGGATAAAAAAGTACCCAATCCTGGTAGGCACACTGGTGCCAGGGCTAGAAAAGTGTAGAATCTTCAAAGTACTGAAAGATTCATACAATGTGGTCAGGCCAGGCCCAGCCCAGGAAGAGGATGCCCCCCTATTGTAAAAGGAAGTAGTAGTCCACAAAAATCACAAAAACTGATAGGCCAAAGAACAGCCATAAAGAGGATAAAGTGGACTATTGAGGATAAGAAAGAAATTGTGTATTGTTACTATTATGAAAAAAAAAAAAAAAATTCCAGACACAAGATGTACAAAATGATTAAGAGAGAAATTAGAGAAAAGAAAAATACTTCCACAGGAAAAACTCTCAGAAACTTTAAATGAAAACTTGTGTTCATTAATATAACAAATTTGTGAAACACAGTATATAGATCAAGAAACTTAGATCTGTTTGGAAAAAGAAGTATCTGAGGAAGTGCAAAAATATAAACAAAACCTAGAAATATTTGAAAAGTATAAAAAAGAAATATGGACATGGGAAAGAGAGAGAGAGATTTAATATGGTGCAATATTTATGCAAAGCAGAAAGCCAAAGTAATAAATATAAAGAAGGCAGCCACATAAATCTCCAAAGAGAAATATAGGCAAAGGCATCCAGATATGGAAAACTGCACAATAAAAAGTATCACAAAAGTGGAATGTAGAAAAGAAGATTAGTAAAGTAAAAGTTAAAAAAATAGAAGTTGAAGTTATGGAGTACCTGCAAAGTGAAGGCTTTAGTGTAGAAGGTCTAACACAGGTTACATCACAACATGATAGAGTGAGTCCCCAAAGTAAGGATAAGCAGTAAGATCAGGAGACATCTAAAGAAATATGGACATGGGAAAAAAAGAGATTTAATATGCTGTAATATTTATGCAAAAAGAGAAATACAGCCAAATGAATTCAGACATGGAAAACTTTACAATACAAAAAATAAGATTGTAAAACGATAGAAACTGAGGTTATGGAGTAACCTGCAAGTGAAGAGTTCAGTGTAGAAAATGTAACTCAGGAAGCACCACAACAGGCTAGAGGAATGGATATCCAAATTAAGGGGAAACCAGTGGAACAGGAAGCAATTGGGCAGGTGCCATATGAAGATATTTGGAGCCTTCCACAGGAAATCAGTATACATTTTCATTTGAAGCTAGACAGCAAGGGAAGGAACAAAAACTGTGGAAAATCTGATGCAGTCAATTTTGAGGAATGATAGGCCAGTGAGTTCCCATATGATGGAGCAACAGATGGCACAGGATGAAACTGAAGGGAATGTGCCATAGGAAGATGCTGTAGAACTTTCTGTAGAATGCCCATAGGAAATGGAAAATAAGTCTTGTGCCCTATGTTTGGAAGAAAATGAGCTATGAGAAGAGTTGCTTGATTTAATAGACATACATATATTAAGATCAATGAAATAAATAGACTGCAGATGGTCAATAAAACCCAAAAAGTCAGAAGTCTGACAAAACAAATGAACACAGTAATTAGGACTGTCTCTTAGAGATCCATGCAATATAACAGAAGTCAACAGGATATATTGCTGTGCAGGTAAATTAATAACTGATAAAAGTTCTACCACCAAAACACAGGATAGTCCGGGAAAGGAGGGGGAGAAATCTTATACAATCATGGAAATATTGAATAGAGAAGGGGAGAAATCGAATACCATCATGGAAATATCGAATATTGAAAACTATAAAGCAATTAAGACAAGAAGTGTCATTGTTAAAAGACTATAGAAGAGGGACTAGATCAACAAAAATACTAAGAAAGATAGATTTGATAAAAAACAATGTGCAGTATTAGAACAGACCAGGATCTATCATGCACTATCACAAATAAACTAAAAATTTCAGCACAGGCAGAAAAACATAGAATATACAAAGATAAATATAAAGGAAAAGTACAAAATAAGCAATTTATTGATGTCCCAAAGAAGGTTTTTAAGAGAACTGGGAAATCAGGTAAAAGGAATTGAAAGGCAGGCAAAAAGAAAAACATAGATACATTTTGGAGAAGTATCTATGAAGATCCTGTGGAATATAACAGAGATGCTAAATGGATACATGAAGTAAAAGAAAGAATAAGAAGTTTAAAGGCACAGGATATGAAATGGGATGAAGTAACAGTCTGAGTGATTGAAACAAAGTTAAGTAAAGCCTCTAATTGGAAAAGCCCAGGCTCAGATAAAGTACCTAACTTCTGGTTAAAAGTATTAACATCTTTGCACAAAGACTTAGACATGAGTAAGAACTATTTATATGCGCACCCAGAACAGACACCAACCTGGCCAACAAGAGGAAAAACAATGCTCCTTCTTAACCTGCAAGCTACCCCAAAAAAAACAATAACTTGCCTTCCAATGAAGTATAAACTATACACTGGAATTGTTGCTGACAGAGTTTATAGTCATTTAGAAGAAAACTCAGTTATGGCAGTAGAACAAAAGGGTAATAAAAGAACATCATATGGAACAAAGGATCATTTGTTGTTAAATAAAGTCATACTGGAGAACGGTAAAAAGGGGAAGAAGCTAAGTATGACATGGATTGACTACCAAAAAGAATTGATAGTATCCTTCATTTATGGATAAAAGAGTGATTGAAGATGTATAAGATACACCCTACACTGATCGACTACATTACAGTGATCATGAAATAGTGGCAGACCACTTTGCAATTAAGCAATGATAAAGGATAAATTATTATCCCAAGGATAAAAATTCAAAGGGGGATATTCCAGGGTGACTGTCACCATTATTATTCTGCCTTGCCTTTAACCCATTAATCTGTTTACTCAACAGCTTAGGTCATGGCTATAATTTGTCTCCTAGAAAACAACAAAGTGTAAAGACTTCTCACCTTCTATTTGTCGATGATTCAAAACTGTATAGCTCATCAGATGAGGGAACTGAAAGCACAAATGCAGGATGTTGAAACGTTTTCCGATGATATAAGAATTTTGTTTGGTCTTTCAATATACAAAAGCAACCTTTAAAGCAGGAAAACTGCAGCACCAGGAAAACATCAGTTTGGGACAAGAATGTAATATAAAAGAACTTGAGCAAGAGGGAGTGTATAAATATTTGGGAATTGATGAAAGATCAACAATAAAACATGAACAAATTTGAATAACACTTAGAAAGGAATACTTTAGAAGACTTAAATTAATCCTGAAAACAACATTGACATCTAGGAACAAAATTTAAGCCATAAACCAATTTGCTCTTTCTGTCCTAACTTATAGTTTTGGAGTGATTGGCTGGCCCCAAAATGTGTTGGATGAATTAAATAGGAAAACAAGAAGGATGCTTCATGCTCACCAATTGATTTGTAAAAATCAGTGCTTACCAAGTTTATACATTCTCCATTCCAAAGGAGGTATGGGCCTCCTTGAAATTGATTACATGTATAGATTTGCAATCATGGGACTCCACACATATTTGTTGGCCTCACAAGACCCAAAAATTATGAAAGTTTTGAAATATGAGGAGACTAAATCTAAGATGACTTCTCTGCTTAATCTAGCAGAAGCATATCGATGTCAAGCAGGAATGGAAATCAGACAAGTAGTAGATAAAAATTAGGCAGCTACTGAAAGTGCTAAAAAACAAAAGAAAGAATATAAGGCAAAAGACGAGATGAGAAGGCACGAAATATGGAAAATGCATAAATATAGTAGCAAGTATAGAAACTTCTGGAAGAACCTCATGTTGATCAGGAAAGAATCTACTGCCAATCATTAGCAGACTGGAGTTCCGCTGTGGCAACCCCTAATTGGGAAAAGTCAAAAAGACAAACAACAACCTCTCTGTCTTGGTCCTATGGACGTCCAAGTTTGTTTTTTGAAAATTCGGATCCCATAATATAAAAGCTTTTTCTGCCTACTCCTTTCATTTATTCTATCTTCTAGTCTTTCATCCTCTTATTTCCTAGATATGCTGTATCAAGATAACAAGAAATCATCCCTTGTTTCTCTATAATAGCTGTCAGAGTATTTAGTCTAAGTTGTGGCCTTGCCTTCTTCTCTTACTACTACATTTTTTGACCTTCCTTCATCTCCATGCATTTGACACCCTGCTTTATACAGGTCCTCACTCCAACTCATAGTTGTTTTTATCATTACACAGACAGCTTGCTGTCCCTTTTGCCACTGGCTTGTGTATTAATGATCCATAAAAACAGTGAACCAGAAACTAAGAACCCAAAAACACACTGCATCACTGTTCCACGGATGCATAACCACAGGACTTTATTAACAAAACTCAAGTTTAGAGCTTATGTGTCTGTCAATGAAATACTTCATCAGCACTACAAATCTTGAAAGTAGGTAGACTTAAATAGCAGAGAGTCACACAACTTGAACAAAATCAGATCAGAATTAAAAAACACATAAGGCATAGATAAATACACAAAACACATATTTGCATATCTGTTTAAGTACATTTAAATTAGAGCTTAGCTGCATGCACTTTAAATAAAAGTGAACAAAATTATTTCATTTATTTCTTGTTTGTCAGAAGCAGCATTTTTAACTGCCATAACAACCCTGCATACTCAAGCTTCTTACATCAATGTCCACCCCTAGGGTCTCTATCCTTTTCTAAAACTCTAAATAAAAGTCACTTAAAGCCAACTCAAAATATTGAATATTCATATAATGTATTTTTAATTAAACCCTTTTAATAGGTTTACCTTTAGATTTGTGTATTGCACACAGGCGAATTGCAATTGCACAAAAGGCAGTCTGCAAACGCTGAACGGAAAAAGGTTTGAATGTGCAATGAGCAAATGCACAGTGAGATTCACTCATTCCACATTCGGCATTCCAAGGCTGATTGCACTATGGTGGGGATTTGGAAATGGTTCCTTTCCCTACTGTAGTGCAATCTTGGAGTTAGAATAATAAAGTAGGGGGTTTGGGGGGTGCAGGGGGGCTTGCCCCCCTGCTTTGTACTTCTTTTTTTTCGACAATAATGTTAGAAAAACAGCTAATCTGCTTTTCGATTTGCTGTTTTTCGAACACTAAGAACTGTTGATGTTTAAATTTTTGTGGTTTCGAGTCATTCATATGAACATTCGAACCACTGTGATTTGAGGTTTTAAATGTAAACCTTCTAATATCATATAAATGTTCTGTAATATGCTCTCAAAGGGTCCTTTCAGTCTTTTCAGCAACAAAAGCTACTGCACGCCTGACATTGTGCAACAAATACCACACCCTTTGAAGAGCAACTACAACAAACTTTACTAATAAATGTGTCACTGTTTAAATATACATTTAAATACATTACAGTACAGGCATCAAAATGCACTCATTTTATTATGTGGGGAAACACTTTTTTTTTTTACACTCCATAGGATTCTGATAAATTAGACCACCATTTAAAAGTGAAAGATAGGAAAATGCCATCCTACTTTTTATAATAGGATCTTCCTGTAATAAAGGCCAATTACTTCTTATAATGCTAGAAACTGTATGATACTCATTACTGAACATTGATACTATAGTCTACTAGAGTCAGTACTAGCAATATCATATATAAGTGGTTATTAATTTTGGCAAAGAACATCAAGTATTTATTACACATAGTTGTAATCTAGCAGAAGTTTTGGTACATTCAAGAAACATTAGTGATAGTGTTATGAGCTCCTAATAGTTGCTGTAGGTTTGAGCAGTGTGTTAAGGAAGCAATAATGCCCAACACAGTGTGTTTTGCTGTGCAAATAAAACTGCCCTAGAAGGGCATTATTTACATAATTGCACACACTCAGGAGGGCATTATTGCATTTAGAAAACGGGCTGTCTGTAAAATTGTTGTTTTACTTCCTTATTTTTTATTACTGTCTCTCTCTCTCTCTCTCTCTCTGTATATATATATATATATGTATGTATACATCTCCAGTTAAATTCTCAGCCGGGGTGCCTTCTGTGCAGAGTTTGCATGTCCTCCTTGCATTCATGTGGGTTTCCTTGGGGTGCTCCAATTTCTTCGCAGAAAATGCATGTTAACACAAATCCTGTTATTCAATCAACTATATCATTTTTAAGAGCTGAATTTAAAATCTGATCCTATTTATGAGCCCTCTTTCACCTTTGTTTAAGCTTTATCTAGATTTCTTGAGCTAAGTTGAAAGATATGTGAGACCTCTTCACTGTGCTGCCAGTGGTCAGTTGATCAATCTCCAGTCTCTCTCTCTCTCACACATACACACACACAAACACACACACACACAGAAACACACTTGTGCTTCAGAAAATGCATAATACCTCACAACTGTCCAGATTTCTGTGGAATGTCTAGATTTTTGGTACATATTTTTGTTTGTTTTATATTTGAGTTTCAAGCTTTATATCATTGAGAAAATGTATGCTAAAACAAAACATGTTATTCTAGCAACTAAGTATAGAAAGTATACCAAGAGCAAGATTTAAAAGCTGACCCCATTTTTGGGCCCCCCCTATTATTTTAAGCTTTGTCCTGATTTCTTGCTCTAAGAGGTATGTAATGTATGCTAACACAAATCCTGTCATTCAAGCAACTTTCTAATTATATAAAATCGATATTTAAAATTTGTTACTATTTTTGAGCCTTTGTCCCCCCTTTATTTTCAGCCTTGATCAGATTTTTTGAGCTAAGAGGTTAAGAGGTATGCAGTGCATGCTAACACAAATTGCAATGCATGCTAACACCAATCCTGTTGTTCAAGCATCTTTCTAATTATATAAAAACAATATTTAAAATCTGTTCCTATTTTTGAGCCATTGTTCCCCTTTATTTTCAGCCTTGATCAGATTTTTTGAGTTAAGACATTGAGAGATATGCAAACCTCTTAACTGTTGCTGCAGACCTTACTGCTATTTCACACTCATTTTCACACACATATAGTCAGAAACATACTGCTGCTTTCATGCATGCAAGCATGCATACACTCACACAGTCAGGCAGAAACATAAACAGACATACACACACAAGCATGCACACTTCTCTTCATATGTTTCTTTTAATTATGCACTCACTAAACATATAAAGCTCTGCTTAGTGAGTCCTAAAGTAATGCCTCTCACTTTTATGCACACATACAATCACACACAAATATAAACACACGCACATTTCTATATTTTTTCACTAAACAGCAAAAGCATAACTTAGAGAGTGTAAAATCATAGTGTCTGTTAGTTTTTCTTCAGTCCAAGCTCTAAGGCAGCTTAATATGCTGCTGTGAAATGGCAGACTCATTTCTCAGTGGGCATTACCTGTAACTTAAACACCCTGCTGTAAAAGGTTCATTCTCCAATCAGGGGCCTAATGTACAGGTTGCCCATTCTCTAATTATGGACATAGATTGCACTGCATCACACTTGCCTAAAGAACATTACCAGTGGTTAAAATTCAGTTCATGTTTGTCATTGTCATAGTAAGTATTTGTTTTGACTAAAAGCCAAAGTGCCAAACATTGTGATAAAATTGCTGTGTTACAAATTGTTTGTTAAGTCTACTATTAAGTAACCAGTTTATGTCATAGCATATATGCTTTAATTTTAATTATCTAGATTTTAATTTATTTAAGATTTGTGTAATGCTACTAAATGAGAATCTTATTTATATGACATGAAAATTAAAATTCTCTTCACACATAATAACGTTATTTTCCTTTTGTCTGCTTTACCGATGTTATGAGATGGAGCACAGCCATTTTATTTGCCTCAAAGCTATAATAACTGAGATGCCAGTATTCTACAAAACTGATTTAACTAAAACTCAGTCAGTGAAATGATAATGACTCTCATACTAAATCAGGTCAGTAATATGCTGAATTGGATACTTGATATTGTAAGGCAGCTGAAAGAGAATATGTCATTAAGAGAAAGAAACAAAAACTTTGTAATGTAAACAGTGTAAGATATTCTTATGGGTTAACTTATAATGTTATAAAGTAAAACTATTCGCTACTACAGTGAATAAACTTACTTAGTGCAAGCAAAATGGACAGTATCTCTTAATAATTTTCTGGCAGAATTCTGTATGCTCTTTTAGCATTACACCAGGAAAAAAACACTTTCTTGAAATTAGAAAATATATATATATATAATAAACATGTTCCATTTAGTCCCTCATAAATGGACCTTACAAACTTGTAAGTATGTCACATAAAAGATTGGTTAGGTCCTTACTGAGCTGAAAATGGAAGGCTATCTTGATATACTCTTTTATAATGATTGCAGCAGTAAGGAGTGACAGCAATAAAAAAAATGAGAATAAAACATCGGCTGTAAATCAGTCATTAAGTATTAGCAAATAAAACAGCATGATAAAGCAGCCCACTTACTTTCATATTGTGGCTTATCCAGAGGAGAATGCATTCCTATAATATGTCAGAAAAAAGCTACTCTTCTAATCATGCTGGGTACAAAAGACATTCAACTCCTATTGTGAGAGTTGTACATCAACAGGAGTCACGTCAACGTGATATTTTGCAGAGACCAAACAGGAACTGTGGCTGGCTGATACATTATTTTGTTTTATCCCCAGGCATATATTTCCAACTAGTCCGATCAATCATCACTGTATAATACTATGACAGCAGTTAACTCAAAAAAGAGATTACAAGGCAGCAATAGTTTATTAGCTTGCTTTTAAAGGATATTTATTTAAAATGATAGACCAATCCATTTATTTAGCAGTAGTGACCCTTTTAAAGGCATGTGTTAAAGGTTATAAAATAGTAATTCTAAAAATAAGGATTGCTTGTATTCAAAAACATGGTTATTGATTGGACAAAGCATTCAACATGCCCACAGCCCACCAGGGGTGGATGAGTGCCCTGATATGAAGGTCTTTATCTGTGCAACTTCTGACTTCCATAAACTGAAAAATAAAAGTGGAAGAAATTGTACTTAGGTAAACATAATGTTCAGTTGTCAGGCAGAAACATAAGGAGACATATACACACAAGCATGCACACTTTATTCTTATGTCCCACAGATTTGCCATGTGCAGTGTGTTACAAACCCATCACATCAACAATGCTAAATGGCAAGAAGACACCATGCAAATAACAAGTGTTGTAATACAATGCCATTAGTTAAAAAATATATATTTTTTATTAATGGCAAGATATAATAGCAACAATATATTTACAGATGTCAGTAATACCTGATAACAGATAGCTGTCCTTTTTTAAACCACACCAACATTGAATATGACAAGCATAACCTATACTCAGTCCCAGATAATTCCTTAAAAAATTGTATTATTTTACTGAAAAAAGAGAGAACTTGGACACACACCAGAACTTTCATGCAACTCTTCCAAGAAATGAATGTGCAATCCCCTATTATTTGGCTACTTTGGAAGATTATAATAGATTTTTAAAAAAGTCTTTTTCTGTCTTGTTCTTTCTCACTGTTCTGGCTTCTTCCCATTTTTCAAACATACCTTTCTTACTACTACTGATTTAGCACAGAAAAATAACTACTGCACCTTTTGTTTTTTTCTGTATCACAGTAATTTCACCATGCAAGATGCTACTTTCATACGAGCAAAATACAAAAGTTTTAATGCAAGATTCTTACTATGCTTTGTGTAGAAGTTACCAAGGAACATTGTCAGGTTAAATGACTTTGTCACTGCATCATTGTAAGCAAATGGAGACTGATAGATTCAAACTCAAGACATAAGATTAGCAGGTCATAGTCTCTAAGCTATACCAGCTGAACCATTCTAGTTACCATAGTTTAGCAATCGTTTCATTCTAAGTTATTGAGCAGATGAGATCCATCAAAAGTTAAAAAGTTATCCTTTTGCTGTGAAACAAGCACATTGCTCCACAAATCCATCATGGTATTCCTTTTAAACTATGCAGTCTCATCCATATCATAAAGATAATCTTATGTCCCTCTATCATCTTCAGTCACATACTGAGTCAAAGCACAAATAGTATTTCTTGTCTCACTTGAAATGTCCTAGGCAACATCAGTGATTCTTAAATGTTCAACATTTTTCAAAACCAGTTGAAAACTGTGCAAAAGTCCAGTTACACACACAGGTTAAGATATTTAGCTACTCAACACACCGTGGGAGCAACAGGCTTGCATCTTTGTAATGGTGTTGCACAGACAGGCAAACAGATGGTGTCATTTTTTTTTTAAGTTGATTTCACTCTTGACTAGCACAAAAGATGAAATCCACAAAGAAAGGTGAAGCAGTCCCACACAGATCCATTACAGATGGAAACATGATGTCCTGAAAATAAAAACAAATCAAAAAAGTATCTCCACATCAGACACAAAAAAACAAAGACTGGTAACAAACAATGAAACAGCTGAGTAAGAAAATACCTTCTTGAAAGAGAAACCTCTTATTTCATTGATGAAATGTAGAAAAGAACTAAATAAGAAAAGAAAATGATTCATATCATTATACATGCATATTTATATATCATTACACACACATATATATATTATATAGACACATTTAGACATATACATACAAGTATACGCATATATAACTATACAGAAAAAAGATAAAATCATAAACAGAAAAATATGATAGGAAAATAATTATTTTCCCTCTACTGAATTTGGCACCACTGCCTCATTTGAATTACACCCACAAAACCATGCAAATTTACTTTGTGATTTATATATTATTTCCATAATCTAGTACCTCTTGTGCAGTACTGTCATAACTCAACAGCACACTCCTCCATTCTTGCATGTGAACAAGACTCTGAGATACTTAAAATCCTCCACATAAGGTAGCTTATCCATCCTCAGCTGGAAAGACTGGTGCACTCTTTACAGGGAGATAATTGTGTCCTCTGATTTGGAGGTAACCATATTCATTCCCCGCCATTTTGCTTAGTCTTTTCCCTCTAATCCAACACCACAAAACTTTTATCTCTTATTTTTATCTCAGCCTTAGTCCTGTCCTCTTGTGCAATCCCTTTTCAGAAACAAGCCTGCCTTCTGTTTACTTTTCTACAACTGCACCCCTTCATCAGTCCCTAAATCCTGTAGCTTAGTGACCTTTTCCCCATTTTGCCACAACACCATTCTTCAGACTTTCACACTAAGCTTCTCCCCTTTGTTAATTTTATTTTCTCTTCTGCATCACATGCTTCTGTTTCTTCATCTCCTTACTCCCTCTTTTGTCTCCAATGAATTCATTTCAATTCATTCCTCTACTCCTTGAATTTCAGATTACCTTCCCAGCTTCTACACTGCCTCTTTTATTTTCCTGTCTGAATCAGCAGGTGATTGCTTCTATACTCCCTTACTTGTTCACTAATACTATTACAATTCACTATTCTGATCCCACATTTATTTTTCTATCTCGTCTTAAATGCTTTTGCCCACAGTGATCTTCAACTTGCTTTGCCTGTCTCTGCTGAATTATCCCATTATTTTTATATAGTATAGTCTATTTTCTTGGAATAACATTTCCGCTTTCCATCACTTTGTCTTTGAATTTGGTTTTACTTATCACATACCATATACACTATCTCGACCATATCTCTCAACCTCTTAGTGCAAGAAGTCCGGGCAAAACCTAAAATATGGGGGGACAAAGGCCCAAAAACAGGGACAGATTTTAAATATTGCTCTTTTACATTTAGAATGTTGATAGAATAACATGATTTTTGTTAGTATGTATTTTCTGACGGATATGACATCTAAAACTCAAATGTATGTCTTTATTTAGTGAATTCAATCCTCAGTGATTTGCCAAAAAACATACATTTTATGAGGAACAGGCCAAAAATATAAGGCAAAAATCTGGACAGTTGGGAAGTATGATTCTTGACCCCTTTGCCAAGTGTCAGCTTTCCCTCTTGCATTTTTTCTTAATTTTTACTTATTTGTGTATCTTAAGTGAAAATGGATTTCTTAGGCCCTCTTCAACCATGACTTGTGTCATGAGGGCAAGAGTAATTACTACATATGTAATAATAATTTAGTGTGGCAAGTAACTGGAGTGCCTAAAGAAATCCAACAAAAACACAGGAATGCCATGCAAAATACTACACAGACACTGACAGGAGGTGAGGACTGAACCTTGGACCCTGTAGCTGTCTGAGAGTAATGTTTACTATTGAACCATGCCATTGTGCTGCTCATAGCACTGCACAACCAGTGTGCCATCAAGACTAAAGTAGGGGTCCTACTAGGTAACTCTAAGCCAATTGCATCAGTCCCTGTTTCTGTGTAACTACACGCCACACTTTCACGTATTACCATTTCTACTTCTAACTCACACTCCTATGGAAAGCATCACTCTAAATTCTTTTTGTTTCACATTCTACATTTAAGCAATCTGAGACAGTACAGATTAATAGCTCAAACTTAGAGTTGCAACTCTTTTTCCAGAATATACACATTGACAAGTCTGCATCAAGCAGCAATGATGTGGCAACATGGACTGTAATAGATGCAGCATTCAACTGCAAATAACATTTCTTATACACATTCCTCTCCTTGTTTCCATTCTTAAAGAAAAGTTAGCATGCATTATCTGCTAAATGGAATCACTGCATTTCTGGTTTCTTGGTAGTACAGCTCCATATCCCACAACTCTAGTGAGAATGTATCATATAGAACTAGTATACCATTCATTCATGTAGAAAGCACCTATGCTTCATGCTTCAATTCAGAAAACATGCTTGTTCTATGCCCCATGCTTCTCTTCTGTTACCCTAGCCTTCTGCAGATATGTCACACAAGCTAGTCTTCTACACCCTGATGTATTCCCTAACTTCTCCTCATGTCTGGTATGAATTTCATACTTCATGGGTCACCCTAACTTCTCTCATACCCCAGAATTAACTGCTCCTTACAGTCCATCTAGACTTTTTTAAGCAAGACTTTCCCTTCAATACTAGCTATTGTATTATATTCTCACATCCTGACATGTAAACTATGTCTTTGTGTCATTATAAAATTCTTTATTATCCTGTCAGTGAAGTTGTTAATGCATGTATTTTTTCTTACTATGTGGAGCTTTTGTAACGTGATATGTAAGCTATTCGATGTATCATTATAGAATGTTATTACCTTGCCAACAAACTTTTTATTGAATGTATATCTTACTATGTGGAACTTTTCCCCCTGGGCCTCTGCTGAAAATGGGTACTGCCTAGTAGGACTTTGCCAGTAAACAAATGTAAAATAAAATTTCTTGTAAACAGATACCTAGCCAAGCAGTTTCATCCTTCTCAGTTTTAATTCATTACCATAGTGCTAGTGATAGTAATGAATGGGGTAAACATTTCCTCCTTCTGGATACTTTCTGTCACCCATTTATATAGCTGTCCTCTTTCAGGGTCAAAATCTGGGTGATAATGCCAGCTCCATGGTCCAGAAAAATAATGGTGCAGGACACACTAGTTCAGCTACTAGATCTGTTTCATGTAAGAGCATGTTTTGGAGGTTTTGAATGGCCACTGCTGACTCACTCATTCTGGTGAGAAAGGTGATTGTTGTCCGACACGTGGGTGACAAGCTATAGCTCACCACATGGGTGACATCTAGTGGGGATACTAGGGGTTTGCTGATTGGTGTTCTGAGCTAACCGAGCTTGGGTAACCATAGTGCAATCATACTAAGCCAAGGGGAACTAGCATTTAGAAACATACTTCTCCTTTGTGTGTAGAAATTATGGTCTGGAATGGGTACTACCAGTGGGAAAGGCTATATCACCCATCAGGAGCAGCACTATGGCTGACTCTCTAATGCCAAATTCTTGCCAGAGAATGAAGGCCTTATAAGAATTCACAGGCAGGAAAACATGTGCCATAGGGCTGTGCCTTGGCCAGGAGTCTTCTGCCATTCCATCAGATCAAGTGGGCAAATTGAATGATGGTAAATGAGCCACTAGTCCAGGTCTTTGAAGGAGTGAAGAAAAGGAGGAAAAAGAGTGAAAGAATCCATGTGCCACAACTTCTTCTCTTGATGCGGGTTGCCACCTTTTCATATAAAAAATTCTGGACATGTATGTCAAAGCAAAATGCATGTACTTTGGGTACCTCTATTCACTTTCAAGCAGCCATTGCAGTGTTCCGTTACTTGGGTATTTCTCCAGTTCTTCCCAGTTACCATTAACACTGTTCAAAACTCTGTGAGCATACTGTTTTCTGCTTTATTTCCACAGTGGTTACAGATATTTGGATTTAATTTCAGATTTTATAGCAGAAACACTGATAGACATTTGTTAAACAAAGCAATACAGCCTCAGCATGAAAACAGACTTAGCATTAAATCTTCAATGCCTTTGAAATTCACAGTCAACAGCATTGAAACCCACATTCAAAGATAATGCATCCGGCCAGTGGAGATTGTTTACCTTTGGGCTGTTTTCAAATCATAGGCCCCTTGCACACATTTTTATGACCATGCAAAAGTTGTTTGATTCACCTTCCTGATTGTATTATTAAATTGTTATTATTAAAATATATCCCCTGCCAAATACAGCATCTGTTGTTAGAACATGTTTTAAGTTCATAGTTTTGAACATTATTCAAGTAAGCAATGAAACAAAACATATGAACCAATTATGACAAAACTGCCCAGTTCAGAATATTTCAATCACAAAAGACCACACAAAGTTCTGTCATTACAATCAACCAATATCAGTCAATATGCACAATATCTGCAAAAGTAAAATCCATCTGAATAACTCCATATTAAAGAGATCTGTAACTAATAAAGAGGTTTCTGCTATATTTCAGTGTTTCATCTACAAATGAAGTGCTTGCTACCCTTGAAGAATAAGTTTCCTATGTTACATTAAAAATGGTAAGCTGGTAATATTGCAAAATGGAATAGATGGCAAACTGAAAACATGTTCATAGTTACTAGGCATCTCATCCAAAGGAGGAAATACTCAGGACTGCAGTACCCCACCACCTTAAAATGCAACACGGTATCAGCAGTCCATAATGCCAGTTTTTTCCCATAATTCCCAGCTTCCTTACCTGTCAAAATGCATCACCTATCAATTCACATTAATCAACAGGTGCTCATATTTCATACAGATATTTTAATTTAGGTAAGTTCATCAGCAAATACCAAAAAAAAAAAAAAATATATATATATATATATATATATATATATATATATATATATAGACGGACTTTCACTGTGATTCAGTGTTGTAGCTTTTTCATAAAAAAATATAATTACTTTGTTGTTCAAAGCTCTCAACTTGCATCCAGAATCAGGGACACTTTTTAAAATATTAATACTCATAATTTGAGATGCTGACAGAATAAGATAATGTGAAATAATATGCATTCTCTAAAGTAAAATCTAATTATTGTCATTATTTAGTAAGATTTTCTATAGAAACTTACACCAAATAATCATGAGGCATCAGGATTTCAAGCATAGTTATCTGTGTCACAGTCAATTTCCACCATTACATGATGCCTTTCCAGGTTATAATGTACCAATGAACTACATTATGGAAGCATGGTGCATCTACATTGAATGAGTGTAAAAGGATTGAAAACTTATACCTATCACTAACCTGAGAGAGTACTTCCTGCCTCTGGGTATTCACTCATAAAAAGCCATCCACAAAATGTAGAAATACCTCTGGATAGCCACACTTTTTTGCATGATACTTGAGCAAGATGGCTTGAGATTAAGGAAGCCAAGCAGGTGGGGAAATATTAAGACAACACAGCAGGCCTGAAAAAGATGCAGCTAGAGGTCTTGGTATATAGCGTGGTTAATATGACAGCCATACCATGCCAATGTATTCACTCCAAAGTCTGGTGCATTGAGTCCTTCAGTTGTTTTGGGACTTCATATAGTTATGAGAATTGTCATTAGAGTTTGTATTCCTCCTTATCTCCATATTTATAGTCATTACCAGAGGAGTTTCATAAGCCTTAGTAACTGTTAGTGTACATTATTTTAGAATCCAGCCAATGATGTAACAAAAAATATACTGGAAGTAGAATAATAAAATAACTTTAGTGTTGGTATAACAAGTTTGGAAGGCACTATTGCTTAGATAAACCTAAGTAATACTATAATGAAATAACTGACACAAATAATCATAATAGATCTCTAGCCATGCATGTAACTAAATGTGCTAGGTAAGAAATACACTTATTTTTTGTGCAAATATGCACATAGCCTGAGCTGTAAGAGGCATGGAAGCCATTTGACGGGTTCCTATTAGATTGTCGAAACTCCATTTACGTGAATATCAAATCATCAACACATATTGCTCAAAATACATAATCGTCGAACATGCAAAACTGAGAAATTCAAAATGTCGAAGTGTTTTGGTTGGCCTGTCTGCTGTATAGCTCCATAAGGTAAGTGCACGATAGTTACGGACCTTAGGGTTAGGGTGCGGGTTAAGGTAAGTGTATAGTTAGGCAATGTGTGTAAGATTTAGTGTAGTGTTAGAAGTAGGGTTTTCTTAAATGTATTTATGTATATTATTTATTTTGTTTGGGTATATCTCTGTAGGGGAAGTGTGTGGTAGTTACGGACCTTAGGGTTAGGGAGGGGTTAAGGGTAGTGCATAGATAGTTGTGTATGTGGGGTTTAGTGTAGGGTTAGAAGTTGAGTTTTGGTGCTTTACTTTAGGGTTAGGAGTGGAGTTTGGTTAGTGTATGTTTGTAGTTTATTCATTTTGTTTGGGTAGGTAGTATGTAGTGGATGGTGGGGTTGGCTGACTATGAATGTTCGATATTTCAAATTTCGTGGTTTAGTGCTTTTGGTATTTTTGTGGTTCGAGTAATACGTGTTGCTGTTTTGGTATTCGATGTAATGGATTTTTGTTGTTTTAATATAGACCCCATTTGAGAACTAGGCTACATGTCATAAGACTTTTTAAAGATAACACATAATAAATCAAAAATAACTCAATTAGTTAAAAACTAAATACTTGCTATTAATAAAATGTTATGAACCCAAAGGTTGTGTAAAGTACAAGTGAAGGAGAAAGATAGATGGAGTAGCCAAGTCAAGCTTTCTTCAAAATGGAAATCCAGCTGCTAACACTTTGTAAATTTTTACCATCTGGTATAAAGGCAAAGTTATCTTTAATTATTAGTAGAGTATTAGTCATCAGGGCTAACAATAACCACACACACACACACACACACACACACACACACACACACACACACACACACACACACACACACACACACACACAACACAGTAAAGCACCAGATTATTGGAACATTGCTACAACTTTATGAATTTCATTATTTTCAAATGGAGATTAATCACCAGTGCAGAGTATTTGGCTGAGTTAGCTGTGTCATATATTGTTTAAGGCTATTCTATGCTGCTTAAAATATGTAACAAAATTAAAACATCATATCATAGGCTGTCTGAAGATGTGTTCCATCTACATGAGGCAGAGAAGTATTGCTGCAGTTTTATAGAAAGCCTTTACTGCTTTACAGTAAGTATACAAAGTGTATATGCCCTCCCTTTCTATTGTTTTATATTGACTCCTGGAGTACACCACACTTTATGGGTATGCACGCCTGCAATTCTACTGATTATGTTGGCCCTGTCAGCATCTTGGAACTAAGTTATATTTGCTTTGTCTTTAATTTTTATTTTCTGTCCTGCTTAGATTCCTATGTATTTACTTTGTGGTGTTCTCCTTTGATAGTAGAGGTAAGATATTTTACATACTGCTTTACTTGTCCTTCACTCCCCATGCATGATCTTTTTGCCATTACAATTCTGTCCACACATTGATCCTGACGTGCTGAGTACTTTTGCCTGTACGTTATTACCTTATTTGTACATTTTACTTCATTGTTGCACATAATCATTCCCTGGCTATGCAGTTTATGGACTATTACTATTCTCGTTTTATTCTTTCCTCAGTTCCACACAGGGTACCACTTTTGGCTTCACCCTCTTGGTTCATTCATTCCAGGGAGTCATGTATTCTCACTTGATGAAGAAGCTCCGCAATCCCTTCATCCCTATTGATGATCCCCATTTGGCTCTCTGTTCCCTGGTAAGAGTCATATGGTAGGGAGTTGGTCAGCTTGCTGATCCTGGGGTGTGAGCTACCTCTGGTCATGGGACTACCCTCCCCCTCTGCAGCTCCTTTGCACCCATGACCACTGTCTCAGCTTTTCTGGTGCTTAATACTTTAGGATAGCATGTTCACAGTCTCCTTGGACTCCACTGTTTAACACATAGAGCTCCCTCTAGATGCCATCTTTATGTTAAGTCAGAGTTGCCTTCCTCCCCCCAGAACAGGCAAGCTGACAGCAGCCACCCTCTCCTAACCCCGCCCCCCCGCCACTAGTCCCCTACAGCCAACCAGGCTTCTCATCAAATTCAGGTCACATGCAGCATTTTCAGAGCATTGTTTCTCTAAGAGAAAGCGTTGCTTATCATTGCTGTTCTTGCCTAACTACTATTCATCATTCTTGTCTAGGTGTTTCCTCTGTGCAGAGAACAATTTTTCACTACTTTTCTCTTCCATAGTGCTGAGATTTGTTTCTTCCTTGGGGTATGATGATAAGAAGAGCTGAGATTACAACTCCAGAACTGTTGTATCAGAATGAACTTTGTCACCATTACCACAGCAAGGAACTCTGCTTTCCTGTACCTAGAATTAACTACATGAAAATCACTTTGTTGTTTAGCAGTTTTGAGAAGCATCAAAAAACCTTTACTAAAGCAATTAGTCACTCACCTTCTGGGCTACTCTTTGTTCACCTTCCTTCCCATGTATTTATATGGTGTCTTCAGATGAGATGACTGACAGTGGTCTATACAAGTTGTCCGATTGTAGTCATTGCTGCTGTTACTGGTCAGCATGAGGCAACCAGCTTGCTTTCTCCTATTTTCTCCTCATATCTAGCCTTCCAGCAAATGTTAGACCATTTAATGTAGTTATGTAAAATAGAAACTTCACCTTTCCCACCTCCAATAACTTACTTCAGTTCTAGCACAAGTCTCCTTTCTTTCATTTCTTTTTGTTCTTTGTGTTTAATTCTTTTGCATACGATGCTGGCTGAGGTTTATCATGTTATGTAAATTACATATATCTCCTTTTCTTTATCTGCAGTCTAGAACAAGCACCTTAATTCCCCATATGTTCACTCTGATGTTTTCTTATCCTACAACCAGCAGGCAAAGCTTTCTAACTTTACATGTTTCAACCCAGTTAAAATGATTAAAACATCATCAAACTCACGCATTGTTACATATTGTATGATTATTAAGATAATTTCTGGCATTGTTTTTGCTGCTTTGTGGCGATATTCATACTAGCTCATTACTGCTTCTACTAAATACAACTTTTTTTGTTTCAGTTGATGCCATTCAGAGAGATCTAGAGGCGTTAAATATTGTACATATAAGGGCTAAATCATCTTTAATAATCCCTTTCTTCAAGGATGATTGCCCTACGTCATCCCAATGTTTTGGTAATTACAGGGATTTGTTTGCAGCCACAAATTCTTAATTATGAGATGCTTCCACCAGGTTTGTCTCACAAACACACCTCTCACTTGCCTGATCTGACAGTTTGTGGTGGTCTGCAGCCATGGTGCAGTCTAAACATCTTCTAGAAATCAAATTCTACCCGCACTAAAGATGAAGACATGAACAATCTCAGCGTCTGCATCTGTGTGACTGGACACAAAGTGAGTTCTTAAAGAAGATTGCCCCTAAATATATATATATATATATATATATATATATATATATATATATTTTTTTTTTAATTAAAAGAAAAGATTTTATGTTTTCTGGACAATATTGTGCAGTCTCCATTTTCTGGACAGTGTCCCTTAATTTCAGGCAGTCCAGAAGAATGCTGGAAGGTTGGCAACCCTACGTCTTGACAGAATCAGTGAATTCTATAACAAGTGATTCTGAGGAATGTCTTCATTTAGCTCACTGTTAATTTTATTATACACTGCCTTTACCTAGCAGACTCTATTGCCTGTCAGCCCTTCAAGTGTCACTAAACAATCTGTTTTGGGTAATGCTGTTTGATAACACCAATGTTTTAACTTCCATAGCAGCACATGTTGTGCTTAGAAATTGAGTCAAGACTTGACAAAGCAACTTCCTATTTCACTGACAATGCTTAACCTACACTAAGGTAGTATTACTGGAGATTTAAGTTACATTAGATAAAGGTGTATAAGAAGGATACCCAATGAATGGGACTGTGGCCTTGCTCTCCCATCCCCCAAGTCAAAATATTTACATTTTCCTTCATTTCAGTTTTGGTGAAGGAGTATATTGCTTTACCATATTTCAGTGAAATATACATCATCCACCCACACCCCCATAATATTTATAGATTGCAAGTAGCATTACATTTAAAGTACAAATTACAACATTTTACATAATGTTTATGATTTTTCTTTCCTTTCCATTCAGGAGCCACCATTATTTTATTTGTCATTAATACAGGTATGTGGTTCCACACAGTTTCCATTTTCTTACTCTACATTTGTGCCACCTTCAGCTTCACTTACAGAATAGGTCACCCCCCAAGTCCACTGGTTAACAGTTCATAATCTGCAGTCATCCTAGTGTTCATAGGTTCATAGGTAGGTACTAGGCTATCGGCCCAAGGGCCTAAGTAAGCCTAGCCAACAAGGTTCCCTGTCTTACACCACCAAAGAAAGTTTTTTCCTGTGCCCCTTTCGAACAGAGTCACAGAAGTGATCCCTGGGGTGTATTTCCTATTTCCCATCCACTTATCAAGATTTTTCTTTTAGAGTGCTAATGAGGAACTGTGCTTGACATAGATGGGTAGCTTGTTCCAGAGTATGGGGAGTCTCTGGGACAGAAATATATCCCTCCAGCATGTCCTGTTTATTGTTGTGACAAGGTTTAGTTCCCTAGAGTGTGTAGCTGAGAGAGATTGGGACTTCTTTAGGTGTAGCATGTCCAGCAGCTCTGGGTTTGACATAACTTTATATGTTAGCAGAGATCACCTCGGAGTAGGCGATATGCTATGAAATAAAGCTGGATTTTTTTTGAGATGGTCAGTGTAGGGCATCTGTTTGAGGCCAGTGATCCACTTTGTGAGGTACTTCTGTGGTCTTTCTAGCTGCTGCAGATGTCTTGTGAGGTACATTCCAAAAGGGGCATTGTACTCTATAATGGGTCTGAGTGTCAAGTAGAGGGGAATAGTGACCTCTTTTTTCCTAGATGAGAACCCTTTTGTGATGAGGTATGCCACGTAGAAGGATTTCCTGATTACTGTGGTGATGTGATTATCAAAGGAGTGACTACTGTCCACCTGAATCCCCAGGTCTCTTATCACACATTCAGCGTTAAGTAAACTGCCGCCTATTTGGTAGTTCATGGGAACTGGGTTTTTAACAAAGGGGATGACAATGCACTTTTTGGCATTGAGCTTGAGGCCATGGCTCTGACACCAGGCGTCTGTCTCAGTAAGGCCCTTCTGTAGGATGTCCACATCATTTGGGGACTCAACTTTGGCTCCTTGTTTGCAGTCATCTGTGAACTTCATTAGCCAAAGGCCTTCTGTGTTAGCCTGTACTTCAGAGAAGTAGATACCAAACAGGAGAGGTCCCAGGACTGAACCCTCTGGTACTCCACTTGTCACAGGTTTGAAGTCAGATTTGAAGTCTGCATCTTTTACAGTGTGGGTTCTATCAGTGAGCCAGTTTGCAACCCATCTTGTGATGTAGCGATTTATACCTAGTTCAGTGAGTTTAGATATAATTCTAGAATGGGGGATGGTGTTGAAAGCCTTGGTGAGGTCAAGAGAGGCTGTATGAACAACCTTACCCTTGTCTACAGCTTTGGTGACTGCCTCAAAGAAGTCGATTAGGTTCAGGAGGCATGATCTGCCTTTCACAAACCTGAACTGGGTGGGGTCCAGAGATTGGAGGTTACCAATGTCTTTGTTTATGAGTTCCATGATGATACATTCCATGGCCTTACAGAGCAGGGTCATCAGGCTAATAGGGTGATTCTGAAATTAGAAAGGCAGTTCCCGGGATCAGTGGTGGCTCCCCCTTTGTGGAGTGGGATGACTGTTGCTGTGTACAAAGCCTGATGTGAGACTATGATTGAACATGGTGTAGCACATTGTATCACCCTCCACATGTGATAGTGTGCAAAGCATCATATACTCACTATTAATGCACATCTTCAATAAAACTAGCTCAGTCCTCCAAATTCATCTCTGGGATATTAGTTTTAAGTGTTGCAATATACATAAATAAATTTTTTATAGTAAGTTGTGTGCATGCCTTCAAATTGCCATGGCCATCGGGTATAGCTTCGGCCTAAATCCTTCCATTGTCCTCATTTTTTGTTACACATCTCCATCAAAGATTTTGAAATGCCAATCAGGAAAAAAGACAGAGGGAATCCAAAAAAACTAAGAACCACAGAACAGATGCCAAAGTAGAATTGTCGATCAGCCACACCAAAAGGAACCACAGTTAATGATCTTTCTAAAAAACAATGGTGGGATTGAAAGCACATGGAGTTTTACAATTGCTTGATATATTAAAATTTTATATTTTGAAGGATTTTTCACTGTGGTACTTTTTAGTGAAACCAATGATTCCATTTGGGCATCCATTTTGGGCAGCAACCTGATGGTTGTTCCTGTCCTCATTGCGCTTCAAACTGCCCATGTTAGTTTTGCAATGCTCACTCTGTTAGAGAACGGACACTCTTAGTCCTTTTATTTTCCTCCAGTGATATTAACAGAAATTTGTGCATTTCTTCCTAAAATTAGTGATCTTTCTTCACCATTCTCCACCCCTACTCTCAACAGATTGATCATAGTAATCACAGGAGTCATAAGAAGTTAAAGGCTATTACTGAGTCTTGGGACTATTATGCCTCAGACTAGACTGTACCACCCTTCTTGAGTAATGCTAGGCCAGTCATGTTTGGGGTGAATTTATAAATACCCATTCTTATTACTCAGGACCCATTTGAAAAATATTCCCTTGGTGGTCAGCAGCACCAAGTAGAAGGATTTCCTGACAACTGTTTCTACCTGGTGGTCAGAGAGAGTTAATTATCAAACCAGCTTCCCGAGTCTGTAGAGAATAGTTGTGTAAATTCTTACCATAACCATAGATGTCCTTCTCTTCCATGTTGCAATATTCATAACATGGGGGAGATTTCACCTAGATGACCCAAATGTCCGGCCAGTATATGAAAGACTTAAGGTTCTGCAAGGTACATATGATGATGAACATAATGTCAGTTATAGGTTCATAGGTTGGTACTAGGCTATCGGCTCTAGGGCCTATACAAGCCTAGCCATAACAATTCCCTGGCTATTTCTTCCCACAATATTTACTTCCCTGGACCTCTGTCTAGCAGGGTGACTGACGTGATCCCTGAGGTGAATTTCCTATCTCCCCATCCAATCGTCAAGGTTCCTTTTGAAGAGGGCCAAAGAGGTGCTCTGCTTGACATGTATGGGCAGTTTATTCCAGAGTCTGGGGAGTCTCTGGGCCAGGAACTTATCTCAACAACATGTTTTGTTCATTGTGATGACAAGGTTTGGATACCTGGAGCATGTGGCTCTGAGGGATTGGGATTTCTTTAAGTGTAGCATGTCCAGCAGCTCTGGATTTGACATGGCCTTGTATGTTAAGCAGAGATTGCCTCTGAGTAGACGATATGTGACAGTGTATAGCTGGAGTTTTTTTAGACGGTCAGCATAGGGTATCTGCTTTAGGCCTGTGATTCTTTTAGTGAGATCTTTCTGCAGCCTTTCCAGTTGTTGCAGATGTCTTGAGAGTTATATACCAAACGGGATATTCTATTCTATAATGGGTCTAAAGAGGGATGAGTACAGTGGGACAATGACCTCCTTTTTTCTGGATGAAAATCCCTTAGTGATGAGGGATGCTACATAGAAGGATTTCCTGACTGTTGTTGTGATGTGCTTATTGAAGGTGAGACCACTGTCCACCTGTGTCCCTAAGTCTATTATCACACTTTTGAAGTTTAGTGTACTGCCACCTATGTGGTAATTTACAGATACATGTTTTTTTTCCCAAAGGGGATAACTATACTTTCTTGGCATTAAGCTTCAGCCCATGGCTCTGGCACCAAGCATCTGTTTCTGTAAGGCCCTTTTGTAGAATATCCACATCATTGGGGGATTCAATAATGGCTCCCAGTTTGCAGTCATTTGTGAACTTTCTTAGCCAGAGTCCCTTAGTGTTGGCCTGTACTTCAGAGAAGTAGATGCCAAACTAGAGGTGTCCCAGGACTGAACCATGAGGTACTCCACTTGTCACTTGTCTGCAGCTGGATTTGGAGTCTGCTACTTTTATACTGTGGATTCTGTCAGTAAGCCAGTTGGCAATGCATCGAGTGACGTAGGGATTAATGCCCAACTTAGTATGTTTTTCTATGATTCCTGAGTGGGGGGTGGTGTTGAAGCACTTGCCGAGGTTCCAATAGGCTGTGTGGACTGCCTTACCCTTGTCCACAGCTCTGGAGACTGATTCAAAGAAGTCAGTCAGGTTCAGGAGACATGATTGGCCCTTCACGAACCCAAACTGGGTGGGGTCCAGTGTTTAAAGGTTGACAATGTCTTTGTTTATAAGTTCCATGATAATACATTCCATGGCCTTGCAGATCAGGCTCGTCAGACTGATGGGGCGGTAGTTCCCAAGATCCAAGGTAGATATCCCTTGTGGAGTGGGATAACTGTAGGTATGCATCACTCAGTGGGCACGAAGCCTGAGGTGAGGCTATGATTAAACATGACACTTAGGTGAGGTGCCAGTTCATTTTGTAGTTCATGTAGTACATAGCCCGGGATGTCATCTGGCCCCACGGATGCTGTATTCTTAGCTTTGGAGAGTGCATTTTTTACCTGTGTGGCCATTATTACTGGAATTTGACAATCTTTTGGTGGTGAGAGGGGGGTGAAGTTGGTACTGAACTTATCCGCCAGGATATTGGCATATCCTTGGGATCAGTATATTTAATCCCATTCTGTTGTAGCTCAGAGCAGAGCTGAGCATTGCCATTTAGGTTCTTGACATAGCTATAGAATGCCTTGTGGCTGTCTTTGGAATTTTTGGCAATATTATTTTCGTAACTAGCTTTGGAAGATTTTATGAGAGATCTCAGCTTCTTACTGAGGGTGGTAAGGGAGTTTTTTGCATCCTGGGATTTCCCTCTTTTCTGCAATAGTTTCTTTCTTTTGTTGTAAAGTTTGTTTATGGCAGGGGACTAACAGATTGGCTTCCTTTTTTTGAAGGAGAGCATCTTGATTCTATTTGGGATGGCACAATTCATGCACAAGTGGATGTGCTCATACAGTGCCTTAATGAAGGATTCAGCAGTCAGACTTTCAGTTCACATCTGCATGGGTGTTGTGAAGTTTGTCACTTCTGACTTGAGTAGCATGAAGGTGGCTTTGGAGAAGTTTTTTTACAGAGGTTTCCTTACTGGAGGGTTGGGGAGGGATGTGGATGCCAAGGGTGATTAGCTTATGGTCAGACCAGACCAATGAGGGGGTGACCATAGGTGTGGAGCATCGGTTTCCCATGTTGATAATGACCAGGCCTAGCATATTGGAGCCTCTGGTGGGACTATGGATTAGTCGATCCAGGGCATTGGAATTTATGAATTCCAAGAACCATTGGGCAAAGGTGTTAGTACATGAGTAGTTTTCCCAATTAATGGTAGAGTAGTTGAAATCACCCAGTATTAGGGTGTTTCATTGTATTTCAATATTTTCCAGTATGTTTAGAAAGGTGTATTGAGAATCCTGGGGCATGGTAGGGGGATCTGTAGCAAGCTACAATTTGGATTGCAGTCTTACCTAGTGTTAGTTGCACCTGGAGAATTTCAGATGCATTCTTTTGGGCAATTACCCTGGTGGTGTGAATATCCTTGATGAATATGGACATTTCTCCACCTTTAGTGTTTCGGTCCTGGTTTGGTGGCCCAAAAGTGTGGTAAGAGTTGTAGCCTGCTATTGCAGGGGTGCTCTCTGGAGCCTTGAACCAGGTCTCAGTTACTGCATAGATATCGATGTTCTCCATTTTTAAGAGTGCCTCGAGAGAGTGCATTTTCAGGTTTAGACTTCTAGCATTGAGTAGATTGTAGGCCATAAAAGTGACGTCTGCACGTACCATCCTCAGAATTGAATGTCCCAGTCAGAACATCAACCCTAGGATACGATGTAAATAAAATTCCCAGGTAAAATGCAAGGAAGAACATGAACCAAGGGAGGAGGATGGAGGGATAGAAAAGTTTGACCTCTAATCTAAAAGCTATTGGAGGAGAAAAAGACAGAGGCAGACCTGTAGAAATAGCTGACAGATGGAGTTTAACTGAAGAATAGTCTAATCCATCCTTGAGCAATTTGCACAAGTAAAAAAGGACTAGTGGAATATCCATGGAAAATGGATTTAGCCTCTTAAGACAACAGATGGAGAACCTCTTCCATTTGGATAAGTACGATCTCCTTGAAGTAGGTTTCCTGGCCTCTGCAGGACAAGAAGCATGTTCTCAGAAAAAAAGGTGTATGAAAGGGATCAGAAGCCTATCACCCACAAAGTCAGGTTCAGGTCTGATAAAAGTGGATGAATGAGAGATCCCTTGTCTTGTTTGAATAGATCCACCCTGTGAGGTAACTTGTGATGACTGCTCTTGGCAAATTGCAAAAGAAGAGGGAACCAATGCTGTCTTGGCCAATTGGGGGTCACCAACAAGATTTTTGTTTTTTCCTGAATCATCAAGATAACCTTCTGAGTTAGAGGGAAGGTTGGGAGGAATGCATAAAAAAAATCCCCTTCCATGAGAATAATAGGGAGTTTAACTTCCAGACCAGAGGGTGAGGGACTCTGGCACAGAATTTTGAAAGCTGTCTGTTCATAGGGAGGCAAATAGGTCTATTTGAGGTGTACCCCACTGGTGGAGAATGTCCAGAAACACATCCCTGTGGATCATCCATTCATGGGCCTGTGTCATGGATCTGCTCAGAGTGTCTGCTTGAACATTTTGAGCTGATGGAATGTAAACAGCTGTCAAAGTTACCTTTGCTTGCAGAGCTATCTCTCAGGCTTCGATTGCTAACCTGCACAGTAGATAGGATTTTGCTCCCCCCTGATTTCTCACATACCAAAGAATGGTGGTGGTGTCTGTTAACAGTTTTAAAGGACATGGAAGAAGAGATGATTTGAAGGCTTGAAGGGCCGGATCAGAGCCCTCCTCTCTTTGACATTGATGTGTTGCTTCCTTATGGAGGGATACCAAAGACCTTGTACTTTTAGGTTTCCTAGAGTTGCACCTCACCCCAGAACTGAAGCATCTGCAAACAGTTCTTGAACTGATAGTAATGGCTGCAAGGAGAGTCCTGGATTCTGGGAGATTTATTGAATCCATCAAAGCAATTCTTTTTTCAGGCATGGAATAAGTGGAAGAACAAATTCTAGAGAATGAGCATGCTGTGACCAGAGAGTTTTCTTATACCACTAGAATTTCTGCATGGGAAGCCTGGCTAGGGGTAGCATTGTTATAACTGAAGCCATGAACCCAAGCATCCTGAGGAATTCCCTGGCAGTCAGAAAGGGCAGTGCAAGCAATTGTAGGGAGTAAGTTTGCAGAGATTGCATCTTGTGTGGGGGAAGAAAGGGCATCATAAGGTCTGTCCTTATTCTGCAACCTAGGAAAACTTGGTTCTGAGAAGGAGTCAGGGAAGGCTTGCTGTAGTTGAGGGTGAACCTCAGGATGAGGAGTATGGAGATTGTGATTTGAAGTTTCTTTTGCAAGGTGACAAGGTGTGCTGCTTGAATTAGCGGGTTGTCCAAGTAAGGGTAAATGAGAATACCCTGGAGTCTACAAAAAGCAAGGACAGGAAATGAGCACTTTGTGAATACCCTTGGAGCTGTAGACAATCCAAAGAGCAAAGCACAGAACTGAAAATGAGAGGAAGCAACACAAAAACTTAAGAATTTATTGTAGAGAAAGTGAATGAGAATGTGGAGGTAAGCATCCTTTATGTATAAGGGGACCAGGTACACTTGAGGTAGCAGTAGTGGGAATAGAGTTTGCATGGTGAGCATCCTGAAGGAGGGTACATGAAGGAATAGACTGAGATGGGACAAGTTTAAAATTGGTCTCCAAGGGCCATCTTTTCTGGGAACTAGAAACATTCTGTAATAGAAGCCTTTTCTTCTTTCTGAAGTGGGAACCTCCTGAATAGTTCCTTGTACTTTCAAGTCTTCAATGACTTGAGGAAAATGGTGGATCTTATCCTTGAGTGGTTGTGGTGTTCCCATTAAAGGTGGAATGGTTATCCAAGTCATATAACAACCCTTTTGAACAATAGACAGGACCCAATTGTCTGTGATAATTGTTGTCCAATTTGAGAGGAAATGAGAAAGGCAGTGGAAAGAAGAATTTTTGAGAGTGTTTCCAGGTAGTCAGAGAATCTCTGGCTTGTCCAGAAAGGGGATCTTCTGAGGAGAGGAAGACTGGGACCTAGGAGACATATGCCCATGTGTACCCTCCTTATGTTGTTGGGTAGGAATACGAGTTTTCCATTTTGCGAAATTTGCTCTAGATGGCTAATTTCTATGAAATGTTGGAACAGGAGAGACAAAGATATGTTTATGGTCATGAAGTTCTTTCCCTTTCTCTTGAAGGGGTTTGAAAAGGGCTGCAGCATTAGAACAAAACAAGGCAGCATTGTTCAAAGGTGCACCCATGATCTTTCCTTTGAAGTCCTCGGCAAAGGCTGCAATCTCAGACAGGAAAATCTCCTGAGAACAGGACCAGATGCAGCTGATCTTGTAAACACCTCTGCTGCATCATAGCTGAATTTAATGGAATGTCTAGTTACTTGGGAAGAAATCCCCAAAAGGGAAGAGAGTTAGGTTTTTTCTGCAGTCTGTGAGATCTGTCAGCAGTCTGGATGCTTGCAAAAATAGAGCCAAAACACACTTGGACATGTGGGTCTGACAGTAAATGGCCCTAAAGGCCAGAGTGGAGAGGTGTATACCCTTTTCCCCTATTGTTTCCATCATCTTGCTGTCTTTATCAGAGGGGAGATTATTGGTGGAGGGCAGTAATTTAGAAGTCTTATTAGATGAGGAGATAACAGCTGAGTCTGCCAGAGGGTATTTATACAAGTAGCTGGTGTCCTCAGGAACCTTATAGAACCTGTCTGGCCTCTTGGGTGTAGGAGGTTGAGAATTAGGATGTTTAAATACAGCAAAGAAAACATCTTGAAAGGTTGACAAGACAAGCAGGATGTCAGAAGGAGCAGTAGAGTCAATTTCCAAAAGGTCATAATACCTCTTCTGTACTTCTGAGACTTGAGAGATTTCCCATTTGAAAAACTCTCTCATTTTGGAGATAGTTTCTTGAAAGAAAATATCCTCTGCTGGAGATTCAACTCTGTTGGAGTCCACATCAGGAGAAGCATATTCCAAGGGAAAATCTATTTGAGTGGAATATGCCAGGGATTCATCTGAAGAGGGTTCATCTTCCTCAGATGCCTGTAGCTCAGCAGATGGAGGTGGGGAGGTAGGGGTTGCAGATGTAGGAAGTGGCTAGGAAGAAGGCCTAAGTCCCAGGAAGGCATTTAAAATCCCTTGAGAGAATGTTTGCCAGTAAGAGGAAGGCTCCTTACTGGAGAAAACATGTTTTTGTTTTCTCTAAAAAGAAAGTCCTACCCTAGACTAGGAAGAAAGAAAGGGCCAACATACACCTGGACTTTTGATCGGACATCGGTACAACCTCGATGGAAGGGACAGGAGAGGTATCGCACAGAACATTGGAAGGTGTAAGTCGCGGTTCCCTCATACCATACCATACCAAACCGGCCGTCTATAAGACCTCTGTGGATATGCTGAGAGAACCCTCTCTAGCAGCTTCTAGAGTAGTATCCACAGAAGGAGGAAGACCCAAAACCATACAACCCTCCTGGCCTTCACTGTTCTCGAGGGATGTTTGGGACTAGATGTGCAGCCGATGATTTGGGCATTACCTTCCTAACCTTTTTATTTGGAGGCTCACCCAACAGACCAGCAGTATCTTTCATACCAAACGCTAACCTCTTAAGTCTCTGGTTTTCTACGTAAATGTTAAGGGCAGACAGATGACTGCAGAGAGTTTAGGGCTGAAAGGCTTACAGATAGCACAGGCCTTGTAGTTGTGATCAGACCCCAGACAAAATAGAATCTGGTTATGGTTGTCATTATGTGGATTCTGTCTTCCACAATGGCACTTGCCCTTCTTGGATGACATTATCTTCTAACAAGCATGAAGAAGCAAAATCATAAAAGACGTTTTCCAATGAGACACTTATTTGAACAGAAGAATAACTTTCAGTGATCAGACGGACAGCTGGAAGCTGTTTGGACTGCCGACAGAGAAGTTCTGAGGATGGTATGTGCATATATCATTTTTGTGGCCGACACTTGGCTTTAATAGGTGCGTAATCATTCATATCTTGCAATAGCTTAAGTCTTTGGTATAATAGCCGGAAGTTCAGGTCATTTAGGCAGAGTCTCCCCCATGTTATGAATACTCAACATAGGAATAGAAGGACATCTGCATTTTCAATTATTTTGAAGTGGAGTATTGTCATTTGTTATATGCTGGGGATTGTCTGTCTGCCAAACATGCATATGTTGCATTCTTTTATCATTTAATTTAAGGTAATTTTCAATGCACCAGGCATTTATAAGTGTAAGTTCCTGTGAATGACTTCAGTGTCATGGATGAATTTGACATTGACTCCAAGTGTGCTGTCTTCTGTGGACTTGGTTAGCCATAGGTCTTGTCTTTTAGTCTATAGGTCAAATAAGTAAATAACAAAAAAAAATGTCCCAATCCTAACCAGGTGGTTCATCATGCTGGTCAACTTCTTATTCTCAGATACTGCTGCTTCCACTGCATGACTTCCTTCTTTTATTCAATTTCTGTCTATCTTAGACCATAGAGATGTATCTGAAATACATTTTGTTAATTATGCTAGCATTGAGATGGTGTCAAATGCATTGGTCCGATCAAGCTGTGCCTACAGAATGGCTGCTACTAACAGCTTGTTCAACTTTTTCAAAGAAGTAAATCAGGTTCATTCAATATTTATTTATTTATTTTACATTTGTTTACTGGGGAGGTCCGACTGGACATAGCTGTCCGTTCTCAACAGAGGCCTGGGGAGAAAATCTCCAGAAACAACTGCTAACATACTATACATAAGATATTTACGTGAGCATTGTGGTTTACACATACAGTTATAAAATAGAGCAGATAATAATATATGATTGCCAAAGATATTTACATAAGCTTAGTGGTTTAGACATACAATTAAAAGTATAGCAGGTAGTAACATATGATTGCTCTTACAGTATGTTTAGTAGAGATAATCTTGAAGAAATAATGAAGATAAGAGAAGAAAGGAAAAACTAAAAATTCTAGCCAGTTTGTCAAAGGAGGAGAATATAAACAGGTTCATATGAGGTTCATTGACATTTTAAGGGAAAGGTTTTTACCTTAATCTAGGGGAGAGTTAATGGGTATAGATGGGACAGTGGGGAGTAGGCAGCAGTGAGTTGGTAAGTAATGTGTGATAATATATAGTATATCTGTGGGAGTTTTAAAGAGGTTGGATAGTGGGTTGGGGAAAGGAGTTAGAATATGTCAGCCAGGTGCTAGGCTGTTGCATGTCCAGGAATTGTTTAGGTGGGAATAAGCTGTTTTTTAAAGATGGTTCTGTTAGGTTGTACCCTGATTTGTAGTGGTACAGAGTTCCAAGTCTTGGCAATGTTGCTAGAATACAGGGAGTCACCAGAGCTATAATGGCTTTTGGAGATTGCGATTAGTGCCTTGTGAGTGGATCTAAGTTCTTGGTGATTGGAGTAGAGGATGATCAGATCTTGTAAGGCTAGAGTTTTGTCAGGTTGGTATTTGGTGAGCTAGAAGAAGTTGGTTTACAGCTAAGGTATTAGGGAGTACAAGCCAGGAAAGCTGTTTAAGGGCCTGACAGTGGTGGCTGTGATAGAAGGAGCTTGTGGGGAATTTTGCTATTTTGTTGCAGCATACTGATAGCTTTTTTAAATCATTCTTGTTTAGATTAATTAGGACAGGAGAAGCATGCAGTAAGGTAGACAGAAGATGGGTACGAGCTGGGGTAACTTTACTGTTGCTGGCTAGGTAGTTTTTACATCTGTAAAGAGTACCTAGTTTTTTGTTGACTTTGGTTATTGAATGAGCTATGTGTTTGTCAAATTTCATATTATTGTCAATAATGACCCCTAGTAGTTTGGTTAGTGTGACAGGAGAGTTGGGGGTATTATCTGAAGCAGAAATAGAGAACAGGGGAGTAGGTACTGCTGCTTTGGAAGGATGGAAGAGCATAGGTTGGGTTTTTTTAGGATTTAGTATTAGTTGAGAGTTTGTTAGCCAGGCTTCAGTGGTTGTAAGGGCTTTTTGGGTCTTGATGTGAAGTTGTTGGAGGGTGGGGGTAGAGCAGATTAAGGTGGAGTCATCAGCGTATTGAACCAGGTTTGCTAGGGGGTAGCTTTGTGAAGATTATTTGTAAATATAGTGAAAAGTAGGGTCCTAGGATTGATCCTTGGGGTACAGAGTTTTTACCAAAGGGGACGACACTGCACTTTTTGGCATTGAGCTTGAGGCCATGGCTCTGACACCAGGCATCTGTCTCAGCGAGACCCTTTTATAGGATGTCCACATAATTTGGGGACTTGACTATGGCTCCTAGTTTGCAGTCATCTGCGAACTTTGTTAGCCAGAGGCCAGTTGGCAACCCATCTTGTGATGTAGGGATTTATACCTAGTTTAGTGAGTTTAGCTATAATTCCTGAATGGGGGATGGTGTTGAAAGCCTTGGCAAGGTCAAGATAGGCGGTGTGAACTACGTTACCCTCATCTAGGGCTTTGGTGACTGCCTCAAAGAAGTTGATCAGGTTCAGAAGGCATGATCTGTCTTTCACAAACCTGAACTGGGTGGGATACAGAGTTTGGAGGTTACCAATGTCTTTGTTTATAAGTTCCATGATGATAAGTTCCATGGCCTTGCAGACCAGGCTCTTCAGGCTAATAGGTCGATAGTTCCCAGGATCAGTGGTGGCTCCCCCTTTGTGGAGTGGGATAACTGTTCCTGTTCACCATTCAGTATGCACAAAGTCTGATGCATGGCTATTATTGAACATGGTGCTTAAGTGGGGAGCCAGTTCATTCTGAAGTTCATGTAAAACGCAGCCTGGGATGTTGTCCGGTCCCATGGATGGTGTGTTTTTGGCTTTAGAGAGTGCAGCTTTTACCTGCGTAGTTGTGATTATGGGGACTCTGCATTCTTCCTGTATAGATATGGGCCCTTTAGGGGGTGGGGGGGGGTAAAGTTAGCACTTAACCTATCTGCTAGGATGTTGGCGATATCAGTTTGTTCTGTAATTTTTGTGTCATTGTGCTGTAACTCAGAGCTGCTCTGGGTGTTGCCATTGGGATTCATGACATGGCTATAGAATGCTTTGTTGTTGTCCTTAGAATTAGTGGCAATTTGTTTTTGTAGCTAGCTTTGGAGGATCTTATAAGGGATCTCAGCTTCTTACTGAGGCTGACCAGGGAGCTCCTCCACTCATGGGATTTTACTCTCTTTTACAACAGTTTCATCCTTCTTTTGTACAGCTTGTTTATGGTAGGGGACCACCAGACTGACTTCCATTTTTTGGAGGATAGATTCTTGGTTCTGTTTGGGATAGCATGATCCATGCACTCGTTAAGTGCTTTTAGAGTGCATTTGTGTAGGATTCAGCAGTTGTAACTGTATTGTCCATCTGCATGGGAGTCATGAAGTTCACCACTTCTGTCTTAAGAAGCATGAAGTTGGCTTTGGAGAAATGTTTTACCGTGGTTCCTTAATGGGGGGCGGGGTGGGATGTGGATATCAAGGGTGATTAGCTTATGGTCGGATCGGACCAATGAGAAGTTGACTTCAGGTGTGGAATACCAGTCACTCATGTTAGTAATGACTTGGTCTAGGATATTGTTGCTCCTGGTGGGGGTGTGGATAAGATGATCCAGGGCATCGGAGTTTATGAATTCCAGAAAGAGTTGAGCTAAGGAGTTGGTACATGAGTAGTTTTCCCAGTTAATGGTGGGGTGCATGTTTTTTATGTACAATCATGTGCCCTTTCTGTCTCTGCAGGTCTAACACTGTCATGTGCTGTTCACATAGGATCCAAGTTATTATTTCTGGTTCATCCTGATGAGTGGCATTTTTTTTTCTTGCTTTTGTCTAAACCCAATATGGCTTCAAACTGGGCATTTACATTTATTTAAAATGACCTTATGTCTGACAACATGTCTTTTCCCTTCCGTAAAGCAAGCTGTCACTTGTTACACTTATGGATCTTAGTCCAGGGATTCTTTTCTGCCTTATGCATGCTATTATTAAATGTTTCACAACTTACATCACCATCTGCAACTTTGGAATTCCTACTTCAGTTCTCCTCCTCACTTTTTATGGATTTTCCCCAATGGTAGCCATTTCAGTAGGTAAATGTCTTATTTCCATTTTACTAATGCTGCACAATATTTAATATATTTTGATGCAAAATAAATTTTGAGGCAAACTTCCTGATGCCTGCTACTCAAGGAGTATGAACAGTGAATGTACTCTTGTTTGTAGCAGCATGACACCTTGAAGAAGGCTTCTTAGCACTACAGGAGTTGTTAGCAGTTTCCCATTTATTACTAAATACTAATAAAGTAGTTCCATTGTATTCTGTCATAATCACTACAAAATGACAAATTCTCTGAAACTTCTAATTTCTAACTTCATAAATGAATAAAAATGCCCCATAATATACAGACTAAAATAACTCTGCATACTTGTAGTTCACATAATTTCACTTCATGTTGCAATCAAATAACTATTGTAAAACGCAATATAACTCTTGTCTGCTTATGACATAAAGCACTACCTTAACTCCTATGGCCAAAGGAACACTAGTGTCCAGTCTAGTACATTCTAGACTATTCTACTAGCATATAACTTACACAGACTTATCAGAATCTGTTATCTTAAAAATGGAACAAACATATAACACAATTTTATTAGTTGAGCAAGAGTGCTCATGTGGTAGTTTTAATGTGATACAATCTTTTAGCATCCCAAATTCTCATCTGATTGATTGCAGTTTTTACAGACATCCTCTTCAAAAATGTGTGTGCGCAGCATGTGCATTAAACTTCCATGTTTAATTGCAAACTTGATAAAACACAAAATTTTAAAAAGTACTCAGGCTGTACTTTATCATCCTAACCTTTTCTAACTACTAGTCTTTATCTAAAACATATAATATGTGCAATTCATTCAATGTGTATCACAGTTTATCAGTTTTCCTGACAAACTATATTCTAAAACCTTTTGAGTGTAATTTGTGTACTACTCTCTTGGAGATTGGGTGTCATGTTCTTATATTTCTGACTTTCATGGCACTAGTTGTCAGTTATGAACCACAATTGTTCAACTTCTGTATATTGTATACGTTGATGTTGCATCCAAGCATCAAATTGACTTCTAGCTGCAGCCAATCCATACTTTTTTGCTGTATTCATATGCTTATACTATGATCAATTAAAATTTCATAGCACAATAAAAAAGCAGTGAGGCTATCATACTATTCTGTCCTTTATAAATCACTGAGTGAACATGAAGGCTTTAAAATGTGTAGGAATCCACAAAATGCTGTCTCAGTATACCTTGTGCATGTTTTTAATGTTTTGGTACTGCCAAATATCTGTATTTTTTATATGCTGTATATTTTAAATCAAACCTACATCATGTAGTATCCTGGCTAGAATGTCAAGACTGAAAACATTAATCTGATGAAAGATTTAGCCCTATCTCCACAGTAGTGCAATATTGGAGTTAGTATAAAAATTGGCAGGGGTTGTTTGTAGAGATGCAGGGGGCCATGCACCCTGCAGAAAAGATGCCTTTAATGTTTTTTTATTTAAAATAAGAGAGTAATTTAAATCTACTTCGTATATGAATGAATGATCACTTTAGAAATGCTGTCCTTCAGTAGTCACTTTAGTGGCATTCCTGCTTCATCATTTGAGTTTTCTTTCTTTGTAACACATGGAAATTAAAATGTTGCATTAACAAAGTTTTCCCTTCATTCACTGATCAGCTGCATTTTGTGCGGAATGAGGTATGTGAGGCAGCTTTGTCATTCTAACACGGTTCTTATGTAAAGTCATCTCCTGGAATAGCTTCATAATTTCTGAACAGTGCAGCTGGTGGTTGTAATGTAACCGTCACAAGAGTAATATTTGACATAATAATGATTTGGACTACAAAATGCAGAGGGACTATGAGCTTTCACTACAGTGTATTGCCAGGCAGAGTTAAATATACTGCCATGCACATTAAAATGGGAAACAGCAACAAAACCATCTATTGTGCTTTTCCAGCCCTGTAACAGCTTCTTTATAATAGAAATTTGATATGGGGTATAATGTAGAGCTTTTGATACTTTTAAACTTTGTTATTCTCTATACTATGGAAGAGCATCTCTGTCTCGTTGCCCCTAAGCGCTCTCATGCACACTGAAGTGGTTTCTAATTTAAACAGAATTAATGAGTGTGCTCACTGGAGTACATTTTACTCATCCATCTTTATATTATGTTACAATATCGCCAATGTCTCAGTTGTGCACGGCATCTACTTTAAACTGGTGAGTAAGCACACCCCCAGTGACATCATTAACCTTTCACTAAGCATTTGAATCAAGATATGAGGATCTCTGCACAGACAATGTTAAGACAAAACAATCATGCTCTAGGATTGTTGTGAACTGAATAAGTTCTAGATTTTGATTCGACATCCTTATCCTACTTATCCTTGGTTAATCACGTGGATGCAACAACTAAGAAATATATTTTTGCAAGCTGTAGTTTGTTGTTATCTATTAATTATAAACTGAGAGCTACTTCTAACTTTTTGTTTATTTAAACAGTGATACCTGCTAATTGATTTATGATAAAAGTGACAGTTTTGTTTTAGTTTTTAATCAACCAGAACAAGAATTTTCAAAGTAGCATTGATACATATGCATTTAAACTATTTATTTTGTAGCTTAACATTTTAACTACAGAAACTCTTAAGTATGTGAGATGCTTCTGGGTCTACATGTTGCTTCTCTTTTTTTTTACAACTATTTCACTGTGGCTTCACATTATTTCTCTTTTATGCTCTCTTTCTACACACGCACAAACATGTTTATATATACATATATATATATATATATATATATATATATATATATATATATATATCTGTGTTTGGGTGCTCTAGGTCACTGTTAACTAAACGTCTTTAGCTGTGTTCCAATCTGGCAAATGGTTAATGTTCAAAAGCTTAGATATTCAAACTCTGATGTAATCTCAGAGGTAGTTTATATAATTAGCAGAGAGTATGGATGTTTGTGAAGTGAGCTTTGTGCTCCTGCAAAAATACTTAGGAGTTATTTTGTTAATGCATGTGGTATATGAGTGTGTGCATACTTAACGTGCTGCTGTTCAACTGTGTGTGCTGTGTATTAAGCATGTATATTAGTATACCTCACTAAAAGAATCACAGCCCTAAAGCAGATGCCCTATGCTGACCATCTAAAAAAACTTCAGCTATACTCTGTGGCATATCGTCTACCCAGAGGCAATCTCTGCTTAACATACAAGGCCATGTCAAACCCTGAGCTGTTGGACATGCTCCACTTAAAGAAATCCCAATCTCTCAGAGCCACATGCTCCAGGGATCTAAACCTTGTCATCACAATAAACAAAACATGCTGGAGGGATAGGTTCCTGACCCAGAGACTCCCCATACTCTGGAATAGACTGCCCATACATGTCAAGCAGAGCGCCTCCTTGGCCCTCTTCAAAAGGACCCTTGACGATTGGATGGGAAATAGGAAATTCTCCCCGGGGATCACATCAGTCACCCTGCTAGGCAGGGGTCCAGGGAAGTAAACAATGTGGGAAGAAATATCCAGGGAATTGTTATGGATAGGTTTCTATAGGCCCTAGGGCCAATAGCCTAGTACCAACATATGAATCTATACAAGTGCTGGAATGCTCATTTAGGTGCAGTCAGTCACTTTAGTTGTGATTCTTGCAGTAGATGGATCAGCATGAACACAAGTATGTATATCCCTATAGAGGCTAGCTTTATGAACATGGTTGTTTAATTATTCCATTGATTAGAGCTCCTACAAAACTTGGGTACACCCAGGGTTTGTTGGACTGGGTAAACAAAAACACAGTGGCTCAGCTTGTCCTCAAACTGACCAGGGGTATAAACATTTTTGACTTTTCATTCACAAATCTGACCTCTAGCTGCTCCACTCACATAGGTAGGGCTTCATTTTTAAAATCTGACCATAATCTAGTTATCTTTACAGCCAATACATCCACTACCATGGTTACAAACAACACCATCTTTAAAACTTTGGAAAGGCCAACATCATACAGCCTTATGACGAAATTTCTAAATGTACCCATGTCAACTCCACTGTAGGCCTGGTTATGCAACCAAGTATATAAATGATTTTTGATAAGTGCATTGCCCCTTCTAAAACCAAATATGGTGGTAAATTCAATGTCCAGGTGGTCTACTGGTTAATAAAAAGTGTTAAAAAAAGGAAAACATGTCTGCCTGATAAAGCTTGAATCCCACAGCTTCAAAATAGTATTAAAAACCTCACTAGTAAACTGAAAGCAACTAAAAAGATGAGTAAAGTATCACACAAATTTAAAGTAGCATAAGAAGTAAAGGATAATTACATGTCCTTACTCAGTTACATCAGCAAATTAAGAAATAACTCTCATTTCTGCTTTTGTTCCATGGTTTCTGTAATGGAGCTCCCCATTCAAACCCCAAAAATCATTGCCAACCTAGCAAGCCAGCTGGCTAAAATGTCTGCAGCAAATGTTTCCCCCTGAAAGTACCCTTCAGTCTTAAAACTTTTAAAGGTTTCCCCTCTCCCTTTACATTATTGCTAAGAAACACACTCTTAACATTCTCTCAAACACCAAAAACACTTTATGCAGTGGTCCAAATGGCATACTGGACTGTCTAATAAACTGCTAACCTAAGCCTTGTTTTAGGTCATCTCCCTGAATCCTGTTTTAATGATGCCACTGTATAATGATAGACCCATCACTGACTAACAGGAATAGGAAAATATAGATCTGTCACTCTTACAAGTCTTACCTCTAAGTCCATGGAGCACATATTCACTGACCTCATAAATCTTGACATAAAAAACCTATATAAGTTAGGCTGCTGCAATCAGGCTTTACAATAGGAGCACCCTGCCTTTTATATCTTGTCAGCTTCCATGAGAAGGTCACTTAGGTGGTTGGCTGTGGTTACACTGTCCTTTTTGACTAGCTAGATCATACCAAGGCATCTGATACTATACAACATGATGGAATTGCTTATAAGTTGATGGCTTTAAGCATAAATCCCCACATGGTGATCAGGGAACTGAGCACGGACATTGATCATTTCTTCTGCTTTCTCCATCATTTGACAGTCTTAGTTGAGAAATCCTTATGTTTTGAAACTTATTGCCTAGATCATGTCTTCTAAAACTAAAGAATTCATTGTCATACTGTATTCTGCCCTAGGCTGACATAGTCTTGAGTATACTGCACCCTTTGGGATTCACCCATCTAAAAAACTAAAAAGAAAAAAAAAATTCTGGTCTCTAAGAACCTTAGCAACTAAAATATACTGGAGTCCTTATCTTCATAATTAATGTCATTGAGGCTCTTAGGAGAGATCTCTGCTTAGCTTATTATGCCATTACAGATGCAATAATTTTCAACCTCCTTTTCATCAACAAGTCAAATTATGCTACCAACATCAGCACCAGAGATGCAAACCTTCCTCAAGAAATAAACAAAACTAGCTAGAGAGATAGTGTTAAAATCAAGCACTTCCACTTGTTCTGGAGTAAACTTTCTAAGCATGTCAGTGCAGTGTGATTCTCTGTTATCCTTCAAATGTTACTTAGACAGTTTGAAGCAGGACCCTTAAATTTATACCAGGACTCACATATATTACCCTACTTTCAAAATATGGTATACTCTGATGGTGAAAATTGGAGACTGTGTGTTCCCTCTGTATTGACTCACCTTGTATAGTGTATGAGCCAACACTTGATACCCCTTTGGCTATGCTGGCATGTACCATTAATGAGCCTTCCTGATGGGGGTGCTATGATGCTGTTGTCAGATGGCCACTGTTGTTGCCATCACTGATGGAACTAAAGATAGAGGAAACTGCAGTACCATCATTGGTCACTACTTTTGGCAATGGTGAACCAGAATGACACATAGTCATATTATGCAGAAGGCAACAAACAATAAGCATTTCTTTTAAACAAAGAACTTTCTTCTCCTTTAAAGAGAACGACACTCCATTTCCAACAAAACATAAGCATACAATCCAAAAGTTTAAGACAACATGATGAACGCATTTGACTTAAGGATTGGAACAAACACTGTTCTTTACAGAAATTAAATAAACACAACAGTTTATATATGCACCACAGCCAAACCAGAAAGATAGTTGCACCATAAACAACTTTAAACACACCATACATTAATATTCATATTTAACAAATCACAAGTCTAAATAAGAGCTGTGTGTTCACAGTGCTCCACATGACTGTTATATAGAAAAATGATCCAATATTCTTTCCATCTAATCATGTCAATAGACATTAACAACTAAGCTTTTAACTTATAGCACAGCTTATGGGGGACTTTAGGTGCATTCTGATGGGTAACTGTCCCAGGGCTTAAAAACACAGATAAAAATACTAATCTGAGTAAGCTATACCATACCATACTGTTCTGTGAAATTAAACTGATTTATGGGGTATACCACACGGCCAGAATTTATAGTCTGCTCAATTAGAAGAAGCCTCAGGGCTCTCTCTGCACCTTGTATGACTATATTCTGCATCCGGTTTGCCTGGGCAGTTCGAGACAAGATGTACATAACATGCCTGTCCCTCTACACAATGTCAACATTTATCCTGACTTTCACAAAATATTTTTACTACATACATACAAATATTACAAGCATGGGCATTAATGCCCTTCTAGCCTGCCAATATACCAAACCACTTGTTCCCATAATAAGCTTTCAGGCTGTTGTTAAAAATATCTAAATAGTACTTGATTTAGTGTAATTTGGAAGTCTGTTCCGTGCATCGGCCACTCTGTCAGAGAACCAATTGGTACACTTCTCACTCCTATAGAATTTTCTACATAGGTTATCTGATGATTCTCTAGTACTTTTTGATAACCTCAAACATTCCCAGAGGTATTTGTTTCTAAATGCCTTATATACCTGAATAAGGTCTCTTCTTAGATATCTGTAGGAGACAATGTACAAGTTCAGATATTTTAGTCTTTCATAATAAATTAAATTTTCACATCCATAGATGCCCTTGGTATATTTCCGCTGTACTCTTTCCAGTTCACTAATGCTTGTAGGGTTTCCATACTGTTATTCCATACTCAAGTTTGGGTCTAATGTAACTAACAAACAATGACTTAATTGTTTTTGTTTTCCTAGACTTTATAAATCTTTTTATAGAACCTATAGTTCTATAACTATCATTAAGCAATTGGCTGACATGATTAGAAAAACTCATAGCTGAATCTAGCCATATACCCATGTCCTTAAACGAGTCTACAATTTCAATCACTGTGTGCTGTATTAAATATTCACCTTTCAATTTATGTCTCACAAATCTCATATGCTTAGTATTTGATGTATTTATCAGCATATTATTCTCCTGCACCAAATAATCAATTTACTGATGTTATTTTGCAGACATGCCTTATCTCTAACACATGTAATCAGTTTACCCAATTTCAGATCATCTGCATATAGACTGTAGAACACCTCAAATGAAAAAGTTAAGTCCGAAAGATACAATCTAAACAAGTAAGGGCCAAGGACAGAGTCCTGTGGGACACCCTAAGTGTAACCAAGGATTTCACCTGTCCAGTTGGTGTATGATACTTGCCATGTCCTGTTTGTAAGCCATGCTGCTATCCATCTTATCAAGAGTAAATCAATACCTAGTTCTGCTAATTTATTGCTCAGTGTTTTGTGCATGACCCTGTCAAATGCTAAAGCTAAAACTATATAAATTACATCCCATCACAATTTTTCATTCATAGATGTTACCACATTGTTATAGAACATCATGTTACAGGTAGTAATAGATCTGCTTTCAACATATGCATGTAGATATATGGTTTCAAGTCCCAACCTATCCATTTCTGACAATAACTTATTGAATATTATCTTCTCCATTATTTTTCCAAAACATGAAAGTAGAATTAAAGGTCAAAATGACTATGGGTTAGTCCTACTCCCCTTTCCTTTAAAGACAGGCTTAATAAGTGCATTTCTCCATCTTGAGGAATCTCCCCATATTTATATGACCAAGCGGATAATAACTATAAAGTACTGTAAGTTCTTGTTGAAGAGTTCTCAGGTTATTGTTACTAATTCCATCTCCTTCCTATGCTTTGTTTGGATCCAGTATGCGCAATTCTTTTTCAATATAATCTAATTTAATTCCAGTATCTGTAGATACCTGGATTTACTTGGACAGCTTATCACCCCTTTTCTGGAGCCAAACTGTTTTGCATAAGATTTTGTAAATGTATCTATAATCTGTTGTGTCTGAGAATAAATTTTAGAATCTGTACACAGTTTATCAATTTGTGTGTCTTTACTCCTTCCACATCTTATGTATCTATAAATAGGTTTCCTATTATGCTCAATATCTATCTTTATATTAATTTTCTTCATCTTGTCTCACGCTATGCTTAATCTGTTTTTCCAGCTTGTTTATTTCAGTTTTAAAAGTTGCAGCTTGACCTTTCTTCCATTTCTTATATTTTTTGTCTCTCAGATTAATCAAATATCTTGTTCTTATGGAAATATATCTCCTTGATGTTGTATGCTTAGATCCTGATGTTAAACATTTTTTTTATTTTTTGCACTGAATTTCTCTTTCAAAACTTTCCACATTCCAATTGCAGGTTTTCCATTGAACACCTCACTCCAGTTAGTTTTACATAGCAACTGCTTTGATTCCATATAATCTGTAATTAACCTTCTGCGCATTGGTTTAGATTTCAGTTTAGCAGAATTATCTAGCAACAAATTAACCTTTGTAACCCCATGATCATTGCACATCAATGGTGGTAAAACTTGACTTGAAGTTAGTCATTTCTTTGGGAACACAAACAATGTCTATTATGTTCTGTCCCCATAGTAGGTTTTTTTACAATCTGAAGCAACTGTTCCTGAATATACCTAAAAACAAAAAAATGCTGAACCAAACCACCACGGCTGAAGGTAAAATCGGTTTTATTCACATACAAATAAAAAGTAGAAGTAAGCACTTTCACACTCAACCTGATTGCTTCATCAGGCTACAGTTGCATCAAACATCATATTATTTAAATACTTAGTGAAGCAATCAACTGTTCCATTCAATAAAACAATCAGGATAAATCCAATTAATCACTATGCATAAAAAACCTAAATAAATGACTTATACTCTGCACATAATACACTCTATATAAATAGTAAAATAATATACACAATGTGTTCCTTGCACAAAGTATTTCATATAAGGTAACTCAATGTGAAAATAATAAAAACATACTATATCAAGACATTTGGTACATAAATATATGACATTCTCATATAAAGAAATGATTAATGTCATCATTAATGTCTCATATAAAGAAATTATTAATGTCTAAGTGCTCCTGCTTTAAGGAGGGGTTTCAGTGAAACTGTCTCATTGATCCCAGGGGTTTGTCTACATTAAATTGTAAGATCCACCTCTGTTCTGCTGCTTCCGTCCTATTTTTTAAATCTCCCCCTCTGATCCCTTCTTCAACTATTTCAAGCACAAAAAACTTAAAAACATGTTGTGTCCCTTCTGCCTCAACATGCTTAGCCAAAGCGCTAGTATCCTTTTTATGACAGTATACTGACTTAAAGGATACAACCATTATTATATTCATGGCTTGAAAGTACTTATTGAACTTATCTTTCTTACTTATACAAAACACAGACCTTATTTTGTACCCTTGTTGGGCTGACCAATAGTACTACAAAAGATATAAATCCCTACTGACATACCGCAACTAAATACACTATTTACACTTTGATGTCACCTTGGTTTACAATTTACTCCACTCAGAATATATTTACATTTTAAATTTTATATGTCTTGAAATGATGATTGGTATTCAGTCCAAGGCCTTCTTAGTTCATTGTTTTTAATTTACTTTTATGTTAAAGTATCTAATAGAGCTTCCCAGTATTTCTGGTAGTATGTGATTTTCTTTCGACTTTTTGTGATTAATTTACTTGCCAATATGTATTCTGTATCCAAATTTTTTAATTCTTCCCATGAAATTTTATATCTGTCCAGCCATTTTTTTGCTATGTAAAATTTCAATAGAGCACATAATGTTGTTATGATGTATTTGTCTATATAGGTTAGATTATCTGGAATTATATGGAGTAGGGCAGTTTTCCACGACAGAGTTGTCTTTGTGTAACCTTTTTTCTCCAATTTCGATATTAGCAAACACCACAATTTATATACATTTTTGCAGCTCCAAAAGACATGCATGGTGTCTGCTACTGTTGTAGGACAGAAGGGACAATATGTGGACTGGGTAGGATTCATTTTGTTTAGTAGGACAGGTGTATGACATGCATTATTTATCATGATTTGGGTAAATATTTTTTTTAAAGGAGTAAGTTTCATGGTGTGTTCTATTGCTGTTATGTTTTGCTTAGGGGTAATGTACTTTTCATCCTAGTATTTTGAGTATAGAACTGTGTTGTGATACTTAATGTATATTATTAGTTTGTAAGTATTTAATAGCATTTTGGACTTAAGTATTAACATTTTTTAAATCAGCTGCGATAAAGTAACATCCTGTTTATTTATTTTTATATTAGAGGTTATTGAGTTTATTATGAGAAATATTTGTCTAATTATTATATTATACTTGTTTACTTTTAGGGTATTTCTAATGTTATCCATAGACAGTTTTTTTATTTGTTAAAAATTCCAGATTGTGAAGATTTTTATCATAGGATATTTATTCAGATTTATCATAGAGTTAGCTAGTTTTGTGTTTGGATTTAGATGGATTGCTTGAAGGAGTGTAAGTGTGTCCTTGAGTTGTAGGGATGTTAAAAGTTTCTGAAATATTTCAGTTTTATTTTTAAGCACTGGGTGTATTTTAAGTGACTTGAGGATCTTTTGATTTATATAGCGAATAGCTTTAGGATTTATATTTGTCGAGATTAAGTGTTGCAATTATAAATACAATTTTATTGACAGTGGGTAACTCTCCTTATTTGTTGCATTATAGTTTATTTGGATAATAGAACTAGCACTTATGATCTCATAGTATAACTGGAAGTCTGGTAGTCCAAGCCTCCATTTTTCTTTCAGTAGTGTTAATCTGCAATAACATATTCTAGTACCTTTTTGATGCCATATGAATTTTGCCAGTTGCATTTTCATTTTTTTGAAGATATTATTTGGTCTGTTAATAATAATGGCATTTAGTTGCTAAAAGATTTTTGGGACAATATTCATTTTTACAATGGCTGCTTTGGATAAGGGGATAATTTTAAGTTTTTCTATCTGTTTATATCAATTGCTATATTTACCCATGTTTTGTAAAGGTTATTTTTTATATATCCAACTGAGAGTGATTAAATTGTATCCCCAGGTATTTTAAAGAGTATTTTACTTTAATTCTTGTCTCCAGGAAATAAAATTCCTTGTGGCTGAGGGCATTTATTGGGAAGATAACTGATTTATTTGGGTTTATTTCATAATTTGATACTTTGGAGAACTTATCAATAGAGTCCAGGATCTTTCTTAGATCAGTATTAGGTAATTCAAAATAAAAATTTAAATCATTAGCAAATGCTGTGCATTTTATTTGGACTTTGGAAATGTGCATGAATTGGTGATATGTTCTTTGACTTATTTGTATTAGTAGTGCTTCAATGTATATATAGAATAAATAGTGGGGAGAGTGAGCAGCCTTGTCTTGTCCCACTAATGATTTTGATTGTTTTTTTATTGTTTTTTGTTAATATAGTACTGTAGTTAAGTTGCTATATAGAGTCTTAACCATATTTGTATATTTCTGTGGTATATTAAACTGTTGTAATAATTTAAAAAAGGAAGCTTAGATTCACTCTATCAAAGTCTTTGGAAGGGTCTACTGACAGGGTGCATCTAGGGCTTCTGTCTCTTGTTAGGAGGTGGATTAAAGAGTCAATAGTTGTTGTGTTGTCCCAAACCTGTCTGTGACTCATAAAGTCCAATTGTTCTGAAGATATTATAAAAGGTAGTATTTTTTATTCTGTTTGCTAATATTGTTGATAATATTTTAATGTCTATATTAATTAGGGCTATAGGTCTATAATTGTTACGGTTTGAGTTATCTAAGTTTGGGTTTGCAATGAGAATAGTCTTTGGGTTATTAATATATAGGTCAGAGATACCAAATTCTATTATGTAACTGTACACTCTTATTAGGATAGATGCAATTTGGTGCTTAAACTTCTTGTAAAATTCTTCCACAAAGCTGTCAGGGCCTGGTACCTTGTCAGGTTTCAACATATCTATAGCTAATTTAATTTCTTCTACTCATAAAGGGGCTTTTAGATTGTCGGTTTGTACTTTATAGAGATGGGAATTTTAAATATTTAGTAAATTGTTCGTAGAGCAGGGAGCTTCTTGGAATTGTTCCTGTGAGCCATACAAACTTTGATAAATCTCTTCAAAACCCTGAATGGTTTCATTATCTGACTATAAGGTTTTATTTTTGTAGTTTATTTCTCTTATTCTGGTTGGGGCATTTTTTGCTTTAATAATTCTTGCTAACATTTTTGATGGGATTTGAGCCCATTCCACATATTTGTATAATAATTTTAGTTCCATGATAGAATATTGTTGTGTTTGTAGCTCATATAATTGTTTTTGCAAGTTTGTCACTTGTTTCTTTAGGTCAGGGGAGTGTTTTTTTATAGATCTAGGTCTATTATTCTTAATTTATTTTCTATACCATTTATTTTCCCGTTATTTTTTTTTTTTATATAATGATGCATTTTGTGTTAATATTCCTCTGACAACAGCTTTGGTTGCTTCCCATTGAACATCAAAAGATATTTTGGTTGCTGTGATGCTATTTTCTAGTTGAGTAAGGATATTTGTAATTTCTTGTATAACATCTTTTTTTCTTGATTAGGTTAGGTTTTAGAGACCAGTTAGAGGGGTTATGTGCGGGATACCTGGATTTTGCTTCTTTTATTATAATACTGATTTTTGAGTGGTCCGAGATGGATCTGGGCTTAGATTTGTATATAATTTTATTATTTGCTAAATATCGAGATATTAGGAATAGGTCTGTTCTTGACCACGATTTATGATATGATGAATAGTATGTAAATTTACTGACTTGTTTGTTTGATCTATGTTTTTCAAAGGGATCTATCAGGTTAAAGTCTTCTATTAGTCCTGTTAAAAGGTTGGTGACTTGGTAAGATTGTTTGTTGTTTGTATTTGTTCTATCATATTCAGGGTTAATTAACATATTCTAATCACCCCCTATTATGTACAGGTGATTGGGTATTTTTGTTAGTAGGTTATAGACCTCATATAAGAAAGCATGTTGATTCATGTATGGACCATATACATTTAAAAGCAATAGTGATTTTTTGTATAGTGGATGAGTGCATGTGAAGTAAGACCATGTTCCATTTGGGTCTGTGTTACATTTTAATATGTTACCTTTAAAGGATTTTTGTTATCTATTATAGTGGTCCCTTTGGATGTTGTGCTGTCCCCTGCTGCTATGATTTGCTGTATCCATTTTTTATTTTTATCAATTTCCCATAGTTCCTTAGTCATATGAGTTTCCTGTAAGAAAGTTACCCCTGATTTAGCTTGGTAAATCAAATGCATAACTAGATTCTTTTTCCTTTAGTTTTGAAGGCCTTTTATATTCCACGAGTCAATACTTACCTTTTATGATTTACTTAACCATTCTAGTATATAGTTTCATAGTATAGTACTAGGCTATCTGCCCTGGGGCATTTGTAAGCCTAGCCATAGTGATGTGGCTTTTGCCACCCCATGAAATGGTACAAAAAATGTACAGAATAAATTTAGAATACTGTGCCTCTGTCTAGTAGTGACACAATGAAGGTCCCCTTATATAATAGAATTAGTTTACTGTGCCCCTGTCTAGCAGTGACACAGATGTGACCCCTGGGGTAAACTTACGATCTCCCATCCACTCATCAAGATTTCTCTTGAAGAGAGTCAGTGACGGGCTCTGCCTAATACGAACTGGGATCTTGTTTCAAAGCATGGGAAGCCTCTGGGTTATGAATCTATCCCTCCAGCATGTCCTATTCATACTTGTGCCAAGGTTTAAGTCTTTAGCTCTCGTGGTCTTGATGGATTTGGATTTTTTGAGGTGGAGCATGTCCATCAGATCCTGATTGGACATGGCCTTGTACGTCAGGCAGAGATCACCTCTGAGCAGGCAGTATGCTACTGAATAGAGCTGAAGTTTCTTTAGTCTGGCAGAATAAGACATATGTTGGAGACCCTTGATCCTCTTGGTGAGGTACTTTTGTGGTCTCTCCAGCTGTTGCAAATGCCGGGTGAGGTACATACCAAATGGGGCATTGTACTCAATCATGGATCTGATGAGGGAGGAATATAGGGGTACAATGACATCCTTGGATCTGGATGTGAATCCCTTCATGATGAGGTGTGCAAGGTAGAATGTTTTTCTAACCACTTTGGCGACGTGGGTGTCAAATGAGAGGTCGCTGTTGACTTGGGTCCCTAAATCTCTGATTACTTTTTCCGTAATCAGTGGGTTGCTGTCTATGTGATAATTTGTGGGTACTTTGTTTTTCTCAAAGGGGATGACTATACATTTTTTGGCATTTAGTTTAAGGCCGTGACTCCGGCACCAGTTGTCCGTTTCTGTGAGGCCTTTTTGTAGGATGTGTGTGTCTGCTGGTGTATCGACTATGGCGCCTAGTTTGCAGTCATCTGCAAACTTTGTCAGCCACAGCCCTCCCATGTTTTCTTTAACATCTGAGAAATAAATGCCAAACAAGAGGGGTACCAGGACAGATCCCTGTGGGACACCACTTGTGACTGGCTTTGAGTCTGACATTTCTCCAGCGATTTTAACTTTATGGGTTCTGTCCTTTAGCCAGTTTGCAACCCATCTAGTGACATAAGGGTTTACTTTTAAGCTGTTGAGCTTATCTATGATGCCTGAGTGGGGTATTGTGTCGAAGGCCTTAGCCAAGTCCAGGTATGCTGTATGGACTGCTTTGCCCTCATCAATGGCTCTAGTGACTGTTTCGAAAAAGTCAACCAGGTTTAAAAGGCAGGATCTGCCCTTTACAAAGCCGAACTGGGTGGGGTCAAGTGTCTGTAGGTCCCCTATGTCTCTGTTTATGAGTTCCATAATGATTCTTTTCATAGTTTTGCAGACCAGGCTGGTTAAACTTATGGGGCGGTAGTTTCCAGGGTCTGTAGCGGCACCCCCCTTGTGGAGTGGGACCACTGTTGCTGTACGCCAGTGTTCAGGTACATATCCCGAAGTAAGGCTAAGGTTAAATAGCATTTTTATGTGTGGGTTTAGCTCCTCTTGGAGTTCACGTAACACGCAACCCGGGATACCATCAGGTCCCATTCATGCTGTGTTTTTAGCTTTGTTTAGGGCAGTTCTCACTTGGACATCTGAGATGACAGGGAGATTACTTTCAGCTGGGATAAGTATTTCTTCTTTTGGAGGTGAGGGAGGGGAGAAATTTGCACTGAACCTGTCAGCCAGAATGTTGGCAATATCTGTGGGTTCAGTGTATTTTTTGTTGTTGTGAACTAACTCTGAGCATATCTGAGGGTTTCCGCCTAGGTTTCTAACATAGCTGAAGAAGGCTTTGTGGTTATCTTTAGTGTCCTTAGCGATTTTTCTCTCAAAGTTGGCCTTGGATGTTTTTATGAGAGAACGTAGTTTTCTGCTAATGTTGATCAGAGATGTCTTCCCTTCATGGGATTTTGCTCTGACGTGCAGTAGCTTCCTTCTTTTGTTATACAATTTGTTAATGGCTGAGGTCCACCAGACAGGATGCTTGCCTTTGGTAGAGAGGGACTTGGATTTATTTGGGATTGCATGATCCATGCATTCTTGGAGATGTCCATAGAAAGCATTTGTGAAGGATTCGGCATTGTGGGATGTGGTATCCACTGGCACAGTGGGCTTAAAGGATACCATCTCAGTCTTAAGAAGAGTGAAGTCTGCTTTTGAGAAGTTTTTCACTGTGGTCTTTTGTGCTGGGGGTGGAGGTGGGATATGTATATCCAGGGTGATTAGTTTGTGGTCAGATTTCACTAGTGAGGGTATACTTCGGTGTGGAGCATTTTGTCCCCATGTTTGTGATGATCAGGTCTAGTATATTATCTCCCCTAGTGGGAGAGGTGACTAGTTGTTCCAGTGCATTTGAATTTATGAACTCCAGGAACCTTTGGGCTAGGGTATTAGGGCTAGAATAATGTACCCAATCTATGTTTGGGTAGTTGAAGTCTCCCAGTATGATGGTATTTTGTGATACATTCATATCCTCCAATGTCTTCAGGAAGGCTGAGTGGGGTTCTTGAGATTGGGAGGGTGGTCCGTAACATGCTACCAGTTGTATAGCAGTTTTGCCTATGGTTAATTGCACCTGTATGGTCTCTGATGCTTCATGTGTTGCTACTAACCTGGAGGTGTGGGTGTCCTTGATGAATATGGACACTACCCCTCCCTTTGTGGTTCGGCCCGGGTTTTGGGGCCGAAAAGCATGATACGTGGTATAGCCTGGTAGTGCTGGGGTGCTCTCAGGAGCCTTGAACCAGGTTTCAGTTACTGCACAGACGTCGATGTTCTCCATGCTGAGGAGTGCATCAAGTGCCTGCATCTTGAGATTTAGACTTCTGGCGTTGAGCAGCATTACCCTTAGTTTTTTTCCATTTTTGTTTTCTAAGGAGGTGGGTTTGTCTTTTGAGCCTTGCCTAAAAAGGCACTATGGGGGTGGCAAGAGCCTTAGCCAATATCCGGAAGCCCAGTAGTGACAGGTGTAAGCCATCCCTTGCGAAGCAGCGTGGCTTGCCCAACATGTCATCCCAGGCAGACAGACATTGGATCCCCTTAGAATGACACCAGTACTTGAGCCAATTGTTGAAGCTGATCATCTTGTCTTTGTATTGTGGTATCATTCTTGGTGAGGGCAAGATGCTGCTCAGGGTCAGGGTCATACCAGCCTGGGCTACATAATCGGAGAGCTCCTCTATGTCTCTTTTCATGTAGTCCAGGGAGGTATGTCTCAGGTCATTCACACCAGCATGGACAATGACGGAGTCATATTTGTACTTGCTTTGGAGTGACTTGAGTGCGTGTGTTATGCGGTGGATCCTAGCTCCCAATAAACAGCTCACAGTCACCTTCTCCTTGTTCAGCCTGGTCAGCGGGACATCAGTGTGTCTGACTATAGAGTCACCTATTACTAGTGTATCAAGCAAGGTGTTTGGCCTTAAGGGCTGTGATTGGTTGACACACTGATTTATTGAAGTATGTGTTGCATGTGTTTTGTTTTGAGGTGGTGGATTTTTGGATGTCTGCTTTGGGAGCCTCTGTTGTTTTGGTAAGTTTTTTATTAGAGCCTCCGAGTATGTCTTTGTGTTTTTATGTGCTTGGATTGCAGTTGTGGTAGGTCTATGTGGGACTGGGATTGTTGTGTGTATGGTTGCCATCTCCTCCTGTCTTGTCATGCCAGCCCTGAGTTGAGAGAGTTCAGCCTCCAGTTTGGCTATATAGTTGCATCTCTCACATGTATTTGTGTTTGTTGGGAGGAGGAGAGGGTTGTCTGTGTACATGAGACAATTGTAGCATTGTCTCAAGATACCCAGATTGACCAGCTGAATTGGAGATGACGCCAGTAATCTACCACTCGACATCATAGAACAGTATAAGGGAGTGCTGTACCTTTAAGGGAAGTGGATATTCACAGGGGTGGTAAGTAGATGTAGTACTATACTTAGTACGAGAGTGCTTACTTAGTAGAGAAGTATTGAGAACAAGTGCTAGGCTTATAATATAGTGAGTAGTCTGGTTATACTAAGAGTAGAGCTTCCTTAAGGGAAAATTTGAAGAGCAGACTTGGCGGAGCCAGAAAAAGTTTAACCGGAGCTGCGCTATGCGCACAACCGCGCAAAGCCATGCAAATGTGGATTTTAAACAGTGAACTACAAAAGAGCTAGAAATGGTCCAAAACAACCAATTACTACAGCTTCTTGTGCTGAGGTCACTTCCTACAGGGACAGGTAGGCTGCACAAGGCTCCCCACTCCCACTGGTGAGCAAAGAAACTTCCTTCTATCCAAGTAAGGTAATGGACAACACAGGAACTACACCACAGCCCAGAATACAGCAATGCCTGTAAACTGGTCTAAACTAGTCGAGGAGAGGCGGGAAAACAAGGATTATTTTTTTGTTTTTTTTTTTTGGTAGAAACACACAGAAAATGCAGAAACAGTGATAAATTAGTTAAACAGGCTAGCACACTTTAGTGGGCAGCCTCCACAGTTAAATTAAACAAACAAACAAACAAACTTTTGATCAAATTCGACTAAAATGTAACTTTAAGTGCAGATTTTAAAATAATGCAGCAAACAGTTAAAAAACAGTTCAAGCTAGTTCAGGGTAAGCTACAGAAGCTATTCCAAGTGAAAAAAGCAAAGATACTTAAATCCAGAAAGTAGTCGCTTTTCTGAGTTCCCTGCTGCTAGGACCACTCTGCAGAACCACGAGGAGTTTGTCTGAGCAGTATAGCCAGAAAAAAACACCCAGAGGCGGATTTTAAACAGTGAACTACAAAAGAGCTAGAAATGGTCCAAAACAACCAATTACTACAGCTTCTTGTGCTGAGGTCACTTCCTACAGGGACAGGTAGGCTGCTCAAGGCTCCCCACTCCCACTGGTGAGCAAAGAAACTTCCTTCTATCCAAGTAAGGTAATGGACAACACAGGAACTACACCACAGCCCAGAATACAGCAATGCCTGTAAACTGGTCTAAACTAGTCGAGGAGAGGCGGGAAAACAAGGATTATTTTTTGTTTTTTTGTTTTTTTGGTAGAAACACACAGAAAATGCAGAAACAGTGATAAATTAGTTACACAGGCTAGCACACTTTAGTGGGCAGCCTCCACAGTTAAATTAAACAAACAAACAAACAAACTTTCGATCAAATTCGACTAAAATGTAACTTTAAGTGCAGATTTTAAAATAATGCAGCAAACAGTTAAAAACCAGTTCAAGCTAGTTCAGGGTAAGCTACAGAAGCTATTCCAAGTGAAAAAGGCAAAGATACTTAAATCCAGAAAGTAGTTGCTTTTCTGAGTTCCCTGCTGCTAGGACCACTCTGCAGAACCACGAGGAGCTTGTCTGAGCAGTATAGCCAGAAAAAACACCCAGAGGCGGATTTTAAACAGTGAACTACAAAAGAGCTAGAAATGGTCCAAAACAACCAATTACTACAGCTTCTTGTGCTGAGGTCACTTCCTACAGGGACAGGTAGGCTGCTCAAGGCTCCCCACTCCCACTGGTGAGCAAAGAAACTTCCTTCTATCCAAGTAAGGTAATGGACAACACAGGAACTACACCACAGCCCAGAATACAGCAATGCCTGTAAACTGGTCTAAACTAGTCGAGGAGAGGCGGGAAAACAAGAATTATTCTTTTTGTTTTTTTGGTAGAAACACACAGAAAATGCAGAAACAGTGATAAATTGGTTACACAGGCTAGCACACTTTAGTGGGCAACCTCCACAGTTAAATTAAACAAACAAACAAACAAACTTTAGATCAAATTCGACTAAAATGTAACTTTATGTGCAGATTTTAAAATAATGCAGCAAACAGTTAAAAAACAGTTCAAGCTAGTTCAGGGTTAGCTACAGAAGCTATTCCAAGTGAAAAAAAACAAAGATACTTAAATCCAGAAAGTAGTCGCTTTTCTGAGTTCCCTGCTGCTAGGACCACTCTGCAGAACCACGAGGAGCTTGTCTCAGCAGTATTGCCCAGTATATGTGTATTTTAACTTGCATAGACCTTGTTATAAGAGTAGTGTTTTGCTTGGAGTTATTTGACAGTATCAAAATTGTTGAGGTGACATCATACTCTCTTAGTAATTCTCCCCTGTGCCTATCCACAAACATCTCCTATCTGAAAAAGAAAAGTAAACATGAAAACACTTTAACATAACTAGTGCTATAATCATTATGTATTTGATGACTAAACAGATACAAACTATATTACAATCCCCTTTTGTTATTCCAAGACTCATCAGACTACTAGCTAACTTCCACTCCTCCTAAACAGTACCCAAATGTAATAGATTGACTTGAGGATGTTACTAACCATATGTGATTTAGAGTTAAGTTTATTCATGGTGTAGGTGTGTGTGTGAATATCTCATTGTTTATGTTTAGGATATTAGTCTGTATTCAGTTAATATATCTTATTATGCATCCATTTATCCTGTTTACAATGCAAAGAGTTCTTACTTTCTTTAGGGTTTCCCTATTTAGAGTAGAAACGTGTAATTAGCATTGTTATGCTTTACTGATTCGATAGTGTGTTTTGTTTATTGTTATAAATTCAACGTGTTAATCCTGTCGCTTTTTATTACTGATAGTAGAGAAAGGAAAGCACTGACTGATACCATTAATTTCTCTTCTAATACAAAATAAAAGAGAGTGATGACTGGTACCATACATTTTCCTTCCTCCTCGAGATATATCTTATACCCTCGCTGTCATTATCTTCCCCTCCACCTCCTTTTTGCCATCATTCTTATTTTAGTCAACTTTCCAAAGGTTTCAGGTTTTTGTAGACTTACATGACAATGGGTTGTAAAGGACAAATTCAAGCTAAACATGTTACTATATGCACAAAGGTATGTTACATATTCAAATAATATCAACAGCAAGTTAAGAGAAGAAATAATTGTCACAGTTTCTTTTCCTTCTTTCGGGAAATAATGTTCAAGTGACCTTATCGCTCATGTATTTACAAGTCATGTAATTAGGCACTTTTTTAACTGTGCTTTAAAGTAACCATCTAGTGTTAGCTGCAGGGGCGGCTCGTGGCATCGGACTGCCGGACTGCAGCCCCCTCAGCTAAAAAGTAAAGTGTTTAAGTGATTTAAAAAATGTAAAAAAAAAAAATATATACCTTTTTTTTTTGTACTTTAACTTCGAGTCCGTGACTCGGAAGTACGCGCATGCGCATTGCGCACTTTAACCGCCTCGGGGTACAGCAGTTTTAAACAGCTTTTTTTTTGTTTTGTTTTCATTGCAGCCCGGAGGAGTAATGAAGGCATCATTCTGATGCCCAGAAGTCTATGTGGTTCCAAACCGCATAGAATTGGAAGGGGCTCGGACTGCGACGTCCGCAGGCACGTCATGACGTACTTGCTGGGCTAAATGCTGCTGATTGGTTGTCGCTCTTTTCCCGGGCTTTATGTGCTGGGAAAAGAGCGAGAATCAAACAGTAAGTCAGTTGTGTTGTGGATTGATTCGGAGTCAGTCACACAGGAAAGATTTAAAGTTAATTTGCCATTGGATGTTTATTTTTTTTTTTTGGACGGCCTATATTTTGCTGAAGAAGAACAGAAGAAGAACTGAAGAAAGAAGTAGTAGAAGAAGAAAGAAGTTAGAAGAATAACAGAGTGAAGGTGCAGAAGTATACCAAGTAAGTAGGAAGGGTAAGCTAAGGGTAAGCTAAACGGCAGGGAAATATAGATATGGTTGCTTGAAATAAGCCATATTTTATTGCAAAGTCTTTTCCATAATGAGTAGTGTTGTGGGTTAAAGATTATAGACAGCAGCAGCAATACCAGTTTGTGTATACTGCCCTACAAGTAATTGCATGAGAGTCCATTTTGGAAGTGGCTCATTTGTAGTATTACTGTTTCTATTAGAGTAGCATATAGGATGTAGGTTACAGTTCGTTTTGCAAAATATCAGTGCTCCCACCCCATATCTTTTACAAGACCTGTTGTCATGGAATGTGCAATTTTTTAGAAACATGTTAAGAAATCCAAGGTCTCTTTTATAGCCATAGTTCTGTAACAGCAACAATTTTTTGAATTTTAGCATTCTAGTCATGTTTTTGAATTGTGTCAATGTATTATTTATTTCAATTAGATTAGAGGATCATTTGATTAAAAAGTTATTTAAAAGATGACAGCTAGGTTTAAGCTAGGGCAGAAATTATAATGAAGTAGAAATTACATTTTATATATAAAGCAGGTACAATTATAACAGGGTTTTATGTGATCTATTAGACTTCTCCTGAAAGGAGAATAAGTATTATGTTGTGTCTATGTTCAGCATCTAGGCGGTTTTACTTTGCTGAGATAATTTTGCTGAAGAATTTTTCTCCAGAGGTGAGCCCAAATGGATGAGACCCACTGTTTTGACTTATGGCAGAGAGGAATAGATTGGCAGTCTGCTTCTAAGGGATGGGTCATGCTGTGATTGGAAGTCAGTTGGCTTTCTGTAAAGAAATGCCATGATGGTCTTCCTGTAGATAAAGGTTAATAAGTCTACATATAATATTTATGTTTGTTTGCATTTTGCTGGTATAGTGAAGTTGTACAGGAAGAAAACTGTGGTGCATATTCTAGTTTATGAAGAAAGAAAGTAATACACTTAATCACTACATACAAGATTTTTTATATTAGTTATACAACATATATACAACTTCATTTAAAAAGTTAGCACAGACAGAAAGGAATGTATAGAATGACCTGTAAGTCAAAAGAAGCTAAAGGTGAAAAGAGAGAGAACAGAAGCAGCAGTCCTGCATATACAACCATGAGCGGCTTGAATAGTTTCAGTTCTTCACAGCTTACTTACGCTCTCTACTCTGATGCTGTCAATTATAAAAGTTCGAATGCTGGCTGGAATCATTCAGTGCCTTGTGCACAACGAATAACTGCAGACAGGTCAGTCAATGATTTCCTTGGTCTGTGCTGTGCTGCTCTAGGTTTCACGTGCAAATTTAAGTCAAGGCCAGCAATGTCAACTTAACTGTAGTACAAATATGAAAGCAACTGTTTTAGTCTTCCAGAACAAAGAACAGTAAAGAATATTGATTTCTTTTTAAATGATTGGAGATTCCCATTTTAAATAGCTACCACAGCAGTAATAGCTTTGCAATGCTTGTTGCTGGCTGGGGATTTAGTAAAGGGAAGCAAGCAAGCAAGTGCTATTTAATGTTTGAGTTTAGCAGCCTGACAAATTTCTCTGAAAGAGTTTTCTTTAATTTTTTAACATATTTAAAAAGGTACAACCACTACATTATTCAGTACTACTAATGGAATATATAGGAATCTTCAGCTATTCATTCATGTCACAGTGTAAATGAGGTAAGGGTAACCGTAACACATGTAGCAGTACTTCCAGGCTTAGATACGACATTTCTCATGTGTCATTGCCTCTGTCCTCATATGAGAGTGTTGCTGTTTTGTTAAAATTATCAGCTGTATACATTATAATACTGAATCTCCTGTTGCTTGTATTTCAAAACTATATATAAATTGCATCCATCAGCAATTTCTATGACTAATGCTGCACTAGAGGTGGCCTCACATGGGTAAGAATTTGTAAACCTAGACTGCATGCTTTAACCTCTAGCTGATTTCTTTCAAGTTTTATCCAGAGGGAGAACTGTTTTCTACTGAACCAACCTATAAAGTCTCCCTATTAGAGTTTGGAGGCCTGCTGATGTGATTTTTGATAACTATGGGTTATAAGTTGCAACTGAGTCTGTCAAAGTAGGGGGATACACTGAGATGCCTCAACCACAACCTTATATTGAATTCTCCTTCAGGCACACTGTCGGTGCCACTGTTCTGAGTATTGAATCTATGGTCTGCAGTCGTTAGGATTTCAACAGGCATCTGCCTCTCTAGTTTCCACACAGCCTTCAATATTGATTTATGAAATTGCTTGTTTTTTCCTTTAGGTCAACTTTTATGACAACCTCTGATTAGTTTTTACTTTTGATATATGTTTATTTTTAATCAAAACTATATAACCATTCCATATTTTTTTTTCTTTCCCAAGCTGAATTACTTTACAGTTTTATGCTCACCCTAGTAATTTTCATCCCTTTTTTTTTTTTGTGCACACACAACCAGTATTTTTAACTGCTGAAAACTTCTGCTGTAAAATGCCCAAAAAGTATTGAGAATTCCTGTCTCAAGCATTTTTGAAGACATGGCCTTTTAGTTATACATATGATTGCCAGGTCACCAGCTAGGACCTGCACTGGCTCTGTCTTTAATGCACAGAAGGAGCACTTGACATAAAGGACTGCCGTAAGTGTCAGTGTTTCAGTCTGAACACCAAAGGAAAAGGCATGAGAAGTTAGATGGCCACCATGGCAATCTCTAGCAAACTGTAGTGATAATTAATGCATTCACTTAGTCAGTCAAGCTTACGTTTAAGCAAGACACCTTTTATTTAATTTTTAATTATATAAAGATCTGCTGGAAAGTTATCTGCTCAGATTTTTTCTTTGCATAAAGCCGGTGCTATTTTACAAGTTGGAAACTAAGCAACAGTGATGAGCATTTCTGCAACATTCTGAGGTTCACTGAATGACAGGTGTTTTGAGTTTCAGATTCATACCCTACAGAAAATTCATACTGATGCAAGACCTACTGAACTTTCTAAGTTTGTAAGAGCAGCATTTAAAAATTGTCTGTATTTTTGGGCCTTTGTCCTACTTTTATTTATGGCATTATCCAGATTTCTTGCTCTGAGGTTGAGAGTATATGAAATGTGTCAGGGCCATCGCCATCAGCCAGGCACTTTTCAAATTGTAACATACTTGTTGTACCCCACTCCCCATGTAGTGACTTTAGATGTGTCCAGGCAAGGAGCACTTAGAATATCCAAGCTAGACACAAGTACAGTCATGGCTTTTAATCTGTCCTTGAATTTGCAGAATGTTCTGGTTTTCTGTCATATTTTTATACAGTTTTTGTGTATTTAGAAAATGCATTTTGTTGGCTGTTTGTTTTTTTTTTTATACTTTATTTTGACTGGCATTCCAGTAATGTATTTGAAAAGTAATTTATTTTTTCATGCCTCACAACCTGTGTTTCCATCTAGATATTAAGTAAGTTGTCATGTAGCCAATGCATTGAAATATTTTTTTCTTCTACACTTCATTTTGTCTTGATTGGACTCTTGTAATGACTGTTTGGCACCCAGGGCAGCATATTTAAAGTTCCAGTTGTTGTGGTTTTGAGCATAGCTCCACCCCTTTCTATCTGGCCACACCCCTTCCCATTGGCCACACCCATTCAACTGTCTCCTGCAGCCCCCCTTTAATTTGAAGTCAGCAGCCGCCACTGGTTAGCTGTAGACATATCACATCAGGATTATATATGGTCTAATGTGAGGTTATTACAGTCTCTTTCCTTATAGATCTTCAGATAAATACCTGCCCTTCTGCGTTATGATTGTTCAATGTGTGTCTTTCCAGTCCATTAGGTATTCAAGCTTGCATCTGTCTTTGGTAGCTGGATGTTACTTTCATTCTACCATCTTTGCTGGAGCCATATTAATTTAGGAAGTCTGAACATTTTCTTGTTCAGCAAATAAGCTCAATATGGAGAGAGCACTTGTCTTTGTTGTTTAATAGGTAGAGGCAAGTCCTGGGCAATGATTATTCTATGTCCTTTCCAGATTATATGTTTTTTTTTGCTGCCTGTATGATTAAGTAAGCATGTGAGGCATTCATAATTCTTACATAAATCTGCCTAGGGTCCTCTAATATTTGCGATTTCCTCAGTGCATGATGAGTTCTCTCTATTGTGATTGATTGGGACATTTCACTGTTTCCTAGCAGTAGCTCAAAGATTTCTTTAATTATAGAGGGTACCTGTGCTTGCTCGAATTTCTCAGGGATGCCTCTGATTAGGACATTGTTTCTTCTTGATCTGGCTTTTAGGTTGATTAGCTTCTGTTGGATTTCTTTCACTGAGTTTTCCATGCTACTGGCAGTCTTCTGGATTTCATCTATTTTTATCTCATTACGTAGGGTTTTTGCTTAATTTTTTTCCAGTCTGATTAGAATTTGTTCCAGATTGTTTCCAAACTAAGTTAATTTTGTAGAGAAGGTCTGTATTTCCACTTGGAGTGGAGTTAAGGCTGCTTTGAATTCATTCATGAAAAAGGGTTGTTCCGGTTTGGGTTTTGAGGTTTGCTTTTGTGGGTCAGCTTGCTCTTTAGTAGTTTTCTGTCTTTTTATGCATACCTCTTTTTCTGGTGATGTTAATAGTGATAATCTAATCTTTGTGTGTTGAGCTTCCATTTGTTCCATTACTTTTGGTTTTATGTTTATTCGTTTTCTGCTTTTTGTAGTATAATGTTATACCAACTGTCAAGGACTGGATGCATGCGTCAGAATCCTCATGCAGCAACCTCTGTGTTACTAATAGTGAGTTAACTGTCTAAGATTTTTGAGATATATTCTTTTCTTTAGTTATAGTTTATTCAGTCTTATGGAAATTACTTATTTGGAGGTTTCTTTTGAAGCGCTGACCCTCTGATTAGGTTGATATTTTCTTTTAGGAGCTGTCTGAAATACATGCTATCTAGCTTGTGACCATCTTGGAATCACCCAGCTGATTTTATGGTTTTTTTTTTTTTTTTTTTTAATAGTTTTTCCCCTAACAGATTTGTTTGTTTTTCAATTGAATTTTACAGGTCACATTAAAGGTGGGAAAAGTTTTGAAATGATTTATTGTGGTCTCATCTATTTTTTTATATAAGCCAAAAAAACTGACAAACCAATAAAAAACAATATCGGCTGACCAGTAAGATGGTGCTTCAACCAAAAAATGATTTGGACCTCCAAATATATAGTAATACACTTCTGTCTGTAGGTCAGGAACCTCATACAAATGTGCAGTTGGCCTGTGTCTGCAAGTACTGTTGTAAGAGGTATTGCAACCTGCTGTCTGTTGAAGCACCATCTTCCTGGTCAGCTGATATTGTTTTTTATTCATTTTTTTTATATCACAAAAACCTGGCATTTTAACAGGGGTGTGTAAACTTTTTATATCCACTGTAGTCTCCTCCACGTGGTCTACAAGTATAAGAAGGAACACTGCAACAGTCCTTGAGGCAGATGCCTGTAAGCTACATTATTTGTCTTCAGCTTGTCTCTCAAAGGTCCCCTTGGCAAGTATACTGAGGGCTTTATATGAGCTGGTATCTGGAGAAATAGAAAGGCCATTCATTCCTCCCATTCCAGACTGTGGACTGTTCAAATTCTCCAAAACCATTATTATCTGCATGTCCACTCTGAATACGTCAAACAGTACTTGCTCCTGAAACAAGAAGTGGGTCATTTTTGGCCTGTATTTCTTCCTCAAAGGGTGCTGAGCACTGCTCACTGAATGAGGTTGTGTTACAATAGAAACAGGCAGCTCACATAGGGATGGAGCAATGCCAGCAGCAAAACTGAGTATCATCACCGATTGCAAAGGGACTGGTAAAGGCAGAGAGTCCCTTTTAATAATGTATGTGCTCAGTATGCACCTGCACAGCAAAATGTAACTGAAATGCAAAAGGTAGGAATAATACCTAATGTGCATAGTTAAGTGTGGAGAAAGGAGGCATGTTTTAATTGATTTTTGTTTTGTGTTAGGTAACTACAGATTTTAATACATTTGTTTGACTACATGTGTGTGTGTGTGTGTGTGTGTGTGTGTGTGTGTGTGTGTGTGTGTGTGCATTTAGATCATGGTACAGTGAGGATCAGGAAATTTACCATTGTCCTTAATGTAGTATGATCTCAGAGTTGGTATGTATAATTTGCAGGGGGTATGGAGGGAGCAGCCCTCACATGGGGGTGGTACAGGTGGGCTTGCCCCCTGCATAAACATAAAAACAAGTAGATTTTTGTGTTTTTTTTTAAATGTTCAAGTTTTCAGAAACTCGATTGTATGGTCTCGTTCGTATGAATTTTGATTTTCTGAAAACTCGATCTGCCGTAGATCCATGTACATATATATATATATATATATATATATATATATATATATATATATATATATATATGTGTGTGTGTGTGTGTATGTGTATATGTATATGTTATATGTACAATGAATAAAAATCAGCACCTGAGGCATATATGAGATAATGCCTTCATCCAATACATTTATTTTTTTTTCTTTGTCATTCAACTTTTCAATTCTTACAAAACATATTTTTCTCTTTGTTGTTGTAATGGCTGAGAGATAGAAGCCTTTAAATAACTTCCTTTTCATCAGACATTTTGAAAAACACAGCTAGCATGCACATTGTTATAAACTGATGTTCTACGGCCATTTACTTCTCTAATACCTCGGTCTTCCTTTTATTTACATGTCTTCCTGCATCTTGATGATCACATAGTTTTTTGAATATAATTTGCTAGACATATAAAGAAAGCTTCAAGGTTTTAACTTTATCAGCCATGACCACACAACTAAGATTGACATATTTATCGTTGTAGTATCACCTGAGATTTTACATTTTGATAGCATGACCAACTTCTGATAAATTAAACAAACTGGGTAATCTTGGATTTCAGAAACAATGTAGCCAGTGCTCCTTCTCTTATTAAAATTTTTGCCTTCTTTGGAAACTCTTCTTATGCATGCACTTGCTGTTTTAAGCCTGACTTCTTCAACACACCAAATTTGTAAAATAAAGCAAAATAGGTCAATACACATCTCTTCTAAGAAAAACAAAGTAATATTAAATATATACCAGTCATAAACAAATTCTTTAAAAGTAGCAACAATTGTATGCGGGTATTTCCTTATTTAGGTGAATGAGAGACTTTCAAAAACTTAATTGGCAAAATAATAATTAATGTCACCTGTCATCTCAATTGGAACCAGTGATGCATGTAAGTTATTCATATTCCTCTGAAAACTTTGGGATAGAAAACATTGATAAAAATTGCACTGGAAGAAAAATAAATCAACCCAGGTAATTATATACTTCATCTAAGCCTTATGATAATGATTGATAACTACGCTATGAGGATAGCTCAAACTGCAGCATAATTGAGAGACAACTTCCTTCAATATGAAAGAAAACATCACTTTTCCACTGCAGAAAGATTGTCTAAAATAGCTATCACCTCAAATCTCAGTGTTTTTGCAAAATTGTGGTAAAGGCCCTGCACAAATTGTCAATTTTTATAAACAGTCATAGTACATTGTAATACAACTGTAATCCATGCTGTATAAGAGCAAGAAAAGCACTGTTGTCACCTCAGATTGAATTTGTCCATGACATCACTGATAAAACTGTCTTTCCTTAGGGGAATAATGGCTTATTTGTGGATAAGTGCTGAAAACCTTGCATGAGAATGCAACAGAAATGGAGAACAAATGTCAGCAGAAAAAGCTTAGCACTCCATGCTGTATCCTATACTGGAGATTAACTCACCATTGGTGTACCAAGTCAATGGATTGCTCAGGGAACGATAAAATACAAAGGAAGGTAAGGAGTTCCTTTCCAGAAAATGGGGGGGGTACTGTTTTTAGGAGAATACATCAGTGCCAATGGCCTGTGTTGAACAGATATGGATAGTACAGAGATGGTTTTCTGACAGTTAACCAGATCCTAGAAAGTTGTGTTATGACATACTTATTTATGTATTTATTTTACATTTGTTAACCGGGCTAGTCTAGCTGGATATATGTCCATTTTCAGTAGAGGCCCGGGGAGAAAAGCTCCAAGCATGAACGGTGCGAAAGTTAACAATGTATAGGCATAAGAAGGATTACAGAATAATTTAGTATTAGTCTTAAAAAGAGAATTCATGATACATTATTGAACTACAACAGTTAATTTATAAACATACATAGCTATCATAGCGAGTAGAATAGTCTGAAGGAGTAAATAAGAATACATTTCAAATTATAGCAAGTTTAATAGAGACTCTACTAACTGATTATTCATCACACAGTAGAAGGTATGTGCAAGTCTCAGGTAGGGAGGAGAGGACAAGTGGTGTATACATCATTCAAAGAAGGAGAAGTAATATGAATTGGATAGTTAGGTAAAAAGGAGTAGGGACAAGGGGTAATTAAAAAATAAAAGTTGAGAGACCAATGTCAGTCAGGGTTAGTGCATGGGCAAAGCCAATGAGTTTTTAGATGTTCTTTTAGGTGTTTTTTAAAAAGAGAAGTAGAAGCAAGGGAAGATAATTCTGATGGAAGCTGGTTCCAGATTTTTCCTGCAGTGTTTGAAAAGAGAGAATCCCCGGCTTTGTTTTTAGCTTTTTTAGAGGAAACTAGAAGCTTATTAGCAGAACGTAGTGTAGAAAGATTTGTATAAGGTGTAATTAGATTAGTAAGGATAGGAGTGTTGTTAGGGTGGTATAGGATCTTTTGTGTGATGAGTAATTGTTGACAGATTATGTGTTTTTTCAATTCTAGCCAACCTAGTTGTTTGAGGTTAATGTAGTGGTGAGTTTTAAAGGGGGAGCTTGTGATAAATCTAGCTGGAGAGTTTCAAGAGATTAGCTGGAGAGTTTCAAGAGATTAGTTTTGGATAGGTTAGTATAAATGATAGAGGCATAGAAAAGGGTAGAAATGAGGTGTGTTTGGGCAATAGTTTTCTTAGCAGAAGGGGTAAGGAAGGCTTTGATTCTATAGAGGGTACCAAGTTTTTTATTAACAGACTTTATAGTGGAGTTGATGCATCAAAGCTGAGATGATTATCAATAGTTACACCTAGAAGGCGGGTTGTAGTATCTGGGGTAATGATAGTACCATTGTTGGAGGTTAAAGAGAGGAATGGAGTAGGTGATTTGTGAGTAGGGGTGAAAAGCAATAGCTTAGTTTTTTTAGGATTTAGGAGGAGGCAGTGTTGCATAAACCAGTTTTCAACATTTTGAAAAACAGTTTGGGTAAGGGAGTGTAGAGTAGCTATGTTCTTGGCAGTACAGATTAAGGTGGAGTCATCAGCATATTGAATACATGTGGCTTGTGGTATGGCGTCATGTAGATTGTTAATAAATAAAGAAAAGAGAAGGGGATCTAAGATAGAACCCTGGGGTACTCCGATATTGACTGGTAGTAGTGAAGATAAATTGTTTTGCCAAAGAACAGCTTGCTGTCTATTTTCCAGATATGACCTAAACCATTGTATAGCTTGAGGGTTGAGAGAATGGGCAATTAGTTTGTCTAGTAGTGATTTGTGGTTAACCATATCAAAGGCTTTAGACAGGTCAATAAATAGGGCAGAGGAGAAAGAATTATTGTTACGATTTTTATTTATGGAATCTGTAAAGGATAAGAGGGCAGTCAATGTGCTGTGGAATGGCCTAAAGCCATGTTGGCAGTTTGCAAGTAGGTTATTTTGTAGTAGGTGAGTAAGTAATTGTTTGTGAACACATTTTTCCATTATCTTAGCTAGAGGGGAAAGTAAGGCGATAGGGCGATAGTTAGAAAGCTCAGTAGAAGGACCACCTTTGTGTAGTGGGATAATATGGGATATTTTCCATAGTGCAGGGATTTTGCCTTCTGTAATAGTCCTGTTGATAATGATAGAGATTGGGTATGCTATGGCTTTTGCGGCTATTTGTAGGAATTCGGATGGGAGATGGTCAGTGGAAGGGGTGCAAGGTTTAAGTTTTCGAAGTAGTTTACAGATGAGGGATGTATATACCGGTTGTATCTGAAAGGTAGGTAGGGGACTATTACAGGTGTTAGTTTGGAAAGTGGTGGGAGGTGGTAAAGAATTAGCTAGTGTTAGAATGGCTTCAGTAAAGTAGTTATTAAAGGCATCGGGGATCAGGGTGGAGTTATTATGTTTGAAGCCAGTTGGGTCTGGAGTAGTGGTGTTGCCTGGATGAAGGAGTTTGTTTATTCCTGACCAGAACTTTTGAGGAGTTTGTTGGTTGGTTTGTTGTAGTTGAAGGTAGAAGTCATTTTTATCTCTAAGAATATCCTTTTTAGTGGCGTTCCTTAGCTGTTTATAGTGAATGTGATTTGTTGGGCATTTGGTAGCTCTCCATTTTGCCCAGATTTTATTTCTAAGGAGTATCTTCTGCCTAGTTTGTTTTGTGAGCCAAGGGCAGATTTGGTTTTTATTCTAGTAGTGCATATAGGAGCATGGAAGTCAAGGATTTGAAGAAAGTTAGTATTACAGTGGATAATGGCTTCATCAAGTTCTAGATGGATTAGTGGTGACCAGTCACATGCTTGCAGCTCCGTTAGGAAGCTGTCAGGATTAAAGAATATTTTTGAGCGAGAGGTTTTGATGTTATGAGTGTTTGGATGATGGACTTTTTGTCTAATAGTGTAGGTAAGCATGTGGTCGCTGATATCATCAGGAAGAGTTCCTGGAGTATGATTGTTAGGGTGACTATTAATAAGGATCCAATCCAGAGTAGTTTCCTTGTTACTGGGTTTGTGGATTCTTGTGGGAGTTGTTATTAATTGTGTGAAACCAAAAAGGTTTATGTGATTGGTAGGGATCATAGAACTACAATTGGACCAGTCTATGTTAAAGTCACCAAGCACAATGGTCTCCTGGGGTAGTTGGGTAGAGAGATGAAGAAGTAGGTTCTCAAGAGTACTGGTATTATTACCTGGGGGTAGATACATACAGAGAAGGTAGATTGATTTGGAATTATTGATTTGGAGTTTGGTAGTTAAGATTTCTGAACTGGTGTCAAATGATGGAAGATCATTAATGGGGGTAATTTGGAGGTTAGATTTATAAATAATGGCTATACCTCCACCTTTTTTGTTTTTTCGGTCATTTCTAAGGATGTTAAATCCTGGAGGGGTAATTTCCTGGTCTAGAGTAGATGGTTTAAGCCAAGTTTCTGTAAGACATAGTATGTCAAATGAGTGAACATCAAGGAGAGCATGTAGATGGGAAATTTTATTGTTTACACTTCTAATGTTAAGGTGGCCTATTAGGAGGGAGTTGCTTGGTTTTGTTAGTGTAGAGACTGTAGATAATGTTAAATTGATTTGGTTGTTGGTATAGTTATTATTTGGGCCAGGATTTGGATGGATATCACCGTCTATGAGGGGGTTTTGCTGGGGGTGCTGTAGAGATTTAAGGAGTTTAAAGTGGTTAGGAAGAGTCTTTTTGGAAGAGAAATATGTAATGTGGTGTGTTCTTTGGAATTTTGGTAGGATATAGCTGGACATACAGGTTAAGTTGCTGGTGTTATGGGAGCAGATAACAGAGGGTGTTATTGTTTGCCGGATGTAAGGGTTTTGTTCAGGGAGAGAAAGATATTCAAAGTGGGTGAGTAAGTAAGGTATGGTAAGTGAGGTCATTGTGGTGGTTAAGAGTAGTATGTTTAAGAGGATATGTTTATTTGATGGAGCCATAATAGAGAGTAATGTTAGGTTGGAATAAGGTAGTATAAATAGGTGAAGTAGAAAGAAGAAGTGAGTTATGAAAGGGATAGAGCAGGGTACAAAGAAATGAGGGAAGAGTTTGGGGAAGTTTGAAATTGAGGAAGAGTTGTGAAGGAAGATAGTATAGTGGATAGATGGAAGTTGTAGGAGTGGTAATATAAGGAAAGGGTGATTAAATAAGGTAATGGGTAGTTCTAAATAATTGAGTGAGATGGGGGAGTGGCCTGGAATTGGAAAGGTGAGAGATAGGATAGGATGGGAGGGGGTGTGGCCAGTGAAGTATAAGTCTAGGACCTCTGAGGGTGGGTGGGATTTGGGGGTAGGGTAGGGGAGCGGAGTGAGCCCGCAGGGCAAACGGAGCGGGTAGAAACAGACAAGGAGCAGAGCAGCTGGAGGACAAAAAATCAGTCAGCAGAGAAGAATACAGCAGGAAGTGAAGTAAGCATGAAGTGGGAAGGAGCAGGGAATAAGTATGGAGTGTCCAAGAATATAGGGATGTAAAGCAAGCTAGAATAAAGGGTACAGTGTGAGGTAGCAAGTAGCTCTAGGTCAGATAAGTATAGTGTAAAGCAAACAGAATAAAATGGGTGAGCTGGAGAGATAATAGAAGGGTCAGTAGTGCCCCCTACTGGACAAAGCTAGAATTGCAAGCAGTTGCAGTATAGGGAGGAGGATTGTAGTTCTAGTTAAGGGTGGGAAAAAAGCTGGTAGAAGGGGTAGTAACAGGTGGGAAAGGTGTAAAGAGTACAAGGTAGCTATGTATGGGGGGGAGGCTGCTGGACGACCCGGCTCAGGACGAGCTTTGAACCCCTGAAGCAACAGTGAATGGTAGTAAGTTACAGGTAGGACACAGATAACATACTTTCTGAAATCCTTGAAGGTGGGAGCTGGGAATAGAGGCTTGGGAGAGGAAACCACGGCTATATGTTGAACGGGTCCTTTGTCACCCGTTTGTTAGGTTCTCACCAAAAAAAAAGTGGTCAGGAACAGCACAGTGAAGATCAGGGTACTTGTAGGAAAGAGAGAGATAACAGTAATGATAAGTAGCAAGAAACTAACAGCAACAATATATGATATTAAGACAATAGTTATGACAGTTAAAAGTAGAGCATTCACTGATTCATTAGAAACTAACAATCTTCTAACAGGGCATACAGTTTCTTTTAACAAATATCTAGCAGTACATTCTTTATAGGTTCAATTGGATAGCATGTAACACATCAGTTTAAGATAATCTTATCATTTACATGCATATGAAATAAAACAACAGTGCCATAGTTCAGGAGCAGAGTGTTAAAACAAAAGTCAGGAATTGCTGTAAAATGACACCAGGATGAGAGTTGGAAGTGTGGAGAAGGAATAGCAGATTTGATGTATGTGTTTTAGGGATGTAAAAGATTTATAGACCTGTGGGTGGAATGAATTATTGAATTGGAGACTTTTTTAATATATAAAAAAAAATCACAGAGTTTCTGGGACAAGCTGAAGTATGAAAGATAAAAATCAGTTTTTCCTTTTAGGCAGGTGGTTTGAAAATGTAATTGCTAATGGTTGGAAAGTTGAAATAGAAAAAACACACAAGTATGAGTATTAGCAATTTCAAAAATTCTAGAAAGGATGTAGTAGACAGGAGTTTAAGGGAAAATGGGAGAGACAGGTGAGAAAAGTCAGGAACAGACACAAGAGTGTGTGATGATTTGGATATATGATGGGTTGGGCCAAATGCAAGTATGCAAGTTCCTTGTTTCTTCCATTCTCTTCATTGTTTCTTAAACATGGTTTTGGCGTTGGTGTTCTCTTGTGATTAAGAAATATTTGTAATATCGATGACACACATTTTGCAAAATTACTATGAAAACCTTTACCTCTGTTTTTTCTCTTTTATGTGATGTGAATGATTTTATTCATTCAATAAGGTTAAAAAAAAGAAAAAACTGTAAAAATGTGTCGCGCACAGACACTGCAGTTATTTCCTAATACCTAAAGAGAAAAAAAGACAAATGTGGCAATGATTCGTTTTTCAATTATAATGCATAATGTAATATGTTATTACTTGTATATACTTATTGAAAAGACATATAAAGTTCTGCTAAACAGAAATACACATCCCAGGTGACATACAAAACTATCAGTCTATCATTGCTTAACTCACAAGTGAAGATCAAAACAATTGGACAAATACTAACATTCCAACATGTGGAAAAAATATTCCGACTACAAGAGTGATAACTAGTCGAAACAACTGACAGTTCCCTACTTAAACATAACAGCATTACCAATAAAATTTGAATCATGACCATAAGAACAGTAAAGAAGTAGGCAGGAACATTTAATCTAGGCTGAAATAAGGCAGCTCTCAGGAGCAATAATATGACCCTTTACTAAATAAAATGAAACTATTCACTTGGGAAAGTTCCCTGAAATGTATAAGGGGGAATTTGCCTCAAACTGTCTGACTGTTTCATCTATTGTTCCATTCTGGTTAGAAATAAAGTCCAAAGTTGTATATGCTAGTGGCATTGTTTTCTATTTGTTCTAAGGGATTATCATTTATAAATTCAAGGAGTATTTGTTCATGCCCAGCTCTGATGTAGAGATACACCATTTTATCAACAGATAAGTGAAATCAACCCTCATAAAATTCTTGTTCATTATTGGCATTTCATTGAAAAATTTAGGAATATTTCATGATCAAGGGCTATGGTAGGTGTCCTATAGTAAGCTATACCTTGATTTATTTTGTTTAGGGTAAGATGCAGTTGAATTAAATTGTTTGGTGTGAATTGTGGAGCTGGACTAATGGGACCATGGTTTTTGATGAGTATGGAAATAACTCTACAATTTCCCTCCTTTATGAATGTGCAGTAACTGCCAAATCCAGGTTATGAGGGAGAACTGTCTTTGCAATTAAACCCAGTCTCATTTTTAACTTTGATGTGAATGTGTTCTAGCTGAAGGAAAGCCTTTAGGTCAGATAACTTGTTAGTGAGACTGCTTAACAGTAAGAGAAGTAATCTTGATATAGTTAGAACTTTAATTTGCTTATTTTTTTATCTGTTATATTGGAATGTCCAGTAACCTCACTCTTTATAAAAAAAAAAAAAAAAAAAAAAAAAAAGGTAATTTAGTGGCAGCAAGGGCTTTGGCCAGTAAGCAGACTTCATGGAATGACTATGCTTTGTGAATCAACTTGGACTGTCTTTTCCCTCATCCAAAGCTGATTCATACTGACAACACTGGAAGGACACCAACTACTTAGTTATTTGTGTGTCTGAGTATCTTTTCTTTGTATTTAAGCATTTTTCTAGTTGAAAGTAAGATTTTCATCAGGACCAATGTCTTTCCAGCAGTTTGGCACATGCATACTGAGATCCAACATGCCCCTGCATGGCACTCAGTGCTGAGCACATCAAGTCATTCACACGTACAAGGACTAAAATTAGGTCATGTTTACATTTGTCCAGCATGACAAACTGAAGAGGAACTGTGACATTATGAATGCTGGCACCAGACAGACAGCAACTGTCACCCTGTCTTGTCCCACATCACGTTGATTCAGTGCATCTGATGTTGGTGTCACCAAATAATAGGACATTTCTGCTTGTACTCCTGGATTTATTGGCAGTAAAATGGCTTACAGTTTGTAGCCTGATGACTCTATACTGTGTACCACAGGCTTAATGTTGTGTTTGCAGAGTTCTGCTGAGACTTTATTTTTCTGGTTGTAGAAGGTTTGGGAATTGACTCTTTGTCAAAGTCAACATGTGTTGCTTTGTTATATTTGTGCAGAAGTACTGGTGGTAAAATGTGGTGCTCAGAAATATCTTATTTATCGTGAGGGTAACTACCATGTGTTGTAGGCAGTTAAACTTCTCACAGATTGTATCATATATATCAGATACATTTGGCAGTTCCTACACTGCCTATGGATACTGTACATAGTGCTAGGATACTGGCAACGGAAAGGATGTAGGTTTGTCTACCATGTAGGCCAGGTGGAGCTATGTCTCTTAAAAGGGTAGGGGACAATAATATGTAGTTGGTGGATTAGGTGATAGGGAGTAAGGGTCTGAATTGTGAAAGATCACAATAACCAAGGTAGGCTTAGTGTCAGTAATAGGAAACCAATAAGAAGTTTAAGCAACAAGCAGGGCGAGAGCAACAACAATATATGTAAGACAATACAGACTCGATACAGAGAAATACATCATACCAGCAACAAAGAGGCACCAGAAACACTTGAAAACAGCATAACCTCTTATGTAGTTCCAGAGCATAAGGTCAAAATACCACATTACGTAGTTCAAACCTTCAGTCCAAATTGTTTGAAAGAGTTGAGTTTATTAGCTTTACCACATAGATAAAAAGACTGTTAAGCTCTTTCGTCCCTCAGCACAAGTAGGAGACCATCAGAATGATCAGAAATTCAAACAAGTCGGATGGCAGAGAATAAAGTGAAGAGAGAGAGAGAGAGAGAGTGGGATATGCATCTGTAAAAAGGAAAAACAAACAAAATGAAGAAAAGATGGAAGGACATGTACATAGAGGTGTAAGAGAGAATGTCTGGGTGAGAGAGTGATAGGTGTTCTTGCATGAACTATTACCTCAAAGAAAGCAGACGGGAAATGAGAAGTGGATAAAGCACTGAGAAAGGAAAATGGTGAAAACGGTAGAACAGTGTAGCCTTAATGCAGTAGTACAGAAAAACTGGGAAAAGAAGCAGAAGGAAAATGGTGAAAGCGGTAGGACAGTGTAGCCTTAATGCAGTAGTACAGAAAGACTGGGAAAAGAAATAGAAGGAAAATGGTGAAAGCGGTAGGACAGTGTAGCCTTAATGCAGTAGTACAGAAAGACTGGGAAAAGAAGCAGAAGGAAAATGGTGAAAGCGGTAGGACCGTGTATCCTTAATGCAGTAGTACAGAATGACTGGGAAAAGAAGCAGAAGGAAAATGGTGAAAGCGATAGGACAGTGTAGCCTTAATGCAGTAGTACAGAATGACTGTGGAAAGAAGCAGAAGGAAAATGGTGAAAGAGGTAGGACAGTGTAGCCTTAATGCAGTACAGAAAGACTGGGAAAAGAAGCGGAAGGAAAATGGTGAAAGCAGTAGGACAGTGTAGCCTTAATGCAGTAGTACAGAAAGACTGGGAAAAGAAGCAGAATGAAAATGGTGAAAGCGGTAGGACAGTATAGCCTTAATGCAGTACAGAAAGACTGGGAAAAGAAGCAGAAGGAAAATGATGAAAGCGGTAGGACAGTGTAGCCTTAATGCAGTAGTACAGAAAGACTGGGAAAAGAAGCAGAAGGAAAATGGTGAAAGCGGTAGGACAGTGTAGCCTTAATGCAGTAGTACAGAATGACTGGGAAAAGAAGCAGAAGGAAAATGGTGAAAGCGGTAGGACAGTGTAGCCTTAATGCAGTAGTACAGAAAGACTGGGAAAAGAAGCAGAAGGAAAATGGTGAAAGCGGTAGGACAGTGTAGCCTTAATGCAGTAGTACAGAATGAATGGGAAAAGAAGCAGAAGGAAAATGGTGAAAGCGGTAGGACAGTGTAGCCTTAATGCAGTAGTACAGAATGACTGGGAAAAGAAGCAGATGCAGTGAAGGGAGGGATGGCGGTGTAATCAGTATAGATGGTGACATAGCGAGAAAGGCTAGCTGTCGTACAAGCAGGAGGACGATTACTACAGATATGATTCTAGTGGTACTGATCAGACATATATGGTGATACTCAGTCATCGAAAAGATTAAAAACTAGGTGTGGGCCAAAGGAGCGATAACATTCCACTGAAACTAATCTTGGAACTTACACTAAATAAGGCAATGGAGAAAGTGACCAAGGTGGTCACCCAAGCAATAGACAGACATTTTATGCATATGAGCCGTGATGACATATAAAAAAAAAACACCATAGTTAGTAGCAAACAAGGTTAAGGTGATGACAGAGGATTGCTAGTAGATGTGGTTACAGATGGCATTTTTTCAGAAATGCTAATCATGCCAGGACGAAGACAAAAGGGAGAGAAAAAATTATAACAGTGACTCGCTGCAGAAGCTGACAAGGGATAACAACTTTGGAATGGTAGGAAAGTGGCAATAAACTTGGCAGTAAGACCAGCAATGTGGCTGTGATATGCTCCTTCTTACTGCTATGAGGTCTATTTAGAAATATACATCACAGTAATATAATCTTAGTGAGTACCAGACAAGTAGAAAAAGAGCAGGGACATTCAATCAGCTGACTGACTGCCAAAATGGATACAGCACATACCAGAGGAACAAACAAGTGTAAATTGGAACATGGCTAGATATTATTACTTTTCAGTGACGAGGGTGTAGTTAGGAAAGAGGAAGGATTTAAATCAATGTCACAAGTGGAGTGGGTAGACACCACTGGTATGTCTGAAACATGGGAGAGTAACCAGAGGTAGTGAGACATGGAGGTACCAGGGTATAGGTTGTTTAGGAATGGTGGAGAATGGAGACTGCAAAAATCATGGTCAAGAGGCAAAAAATTATGACTGAGAAATTGTGTCATATGGGATGCAACAAAGAGATGCAACACTATACTAGGAAGTGTGGAATTTAGAATACAGTATGTCATCCTATTAAAGGAAGAGGGAGTCATGGATATCATTTTGCAAGTACTGATAATGAACAGTAATATGCCTGTGTGTGTGTGTGTGTGTGTGTGTGTGTGTGTGTGTGTGTGTGTGTGTGTGTGTGTGTGTGTGTATGTATGTATATATGCATGTGTGTGCTGGGTAAACACAAATATAAAGATGATTCTGTGAGATTTTGTAGGAATAAAATATGTAGAACTGACGGGTGAAGCTCAGTGATGAGGTATAAGCCTGGTATCAAACTTAAGGAGTAAACCTCTTATGGGAATGGCCTAGGAATGAGTATTCAAAGCTGTGAATAAGTATGTAAGTAAGAGGCAAAGGACACCATGATTACGTAGAATAGGAGGCTAGTGATTATGATGAAAGGTTAAGTGCACAAGATGTGGAAAGGAGGGTGTGAAGAGTTGGAGAAGACACAGTAAAAATAAAGTAACTGGCAGCAAATCTGGCCTCTCCACAAAAATAAAAAAAGTGTGAGCCAGAGCCATAAATAGTAATAAGCGTGTTTATTCCACTAGTAAAAACTTTCGCAGTACAACTGCTTCTGCAGACATGAAGTAACAGAATAAAAACAAGTAAAAAAACTCATCCTTGTATAATACAACAAAAGCAGATAGCACAAGTCACACGATCAATTTAACAATTATACAATTAAAACATTTAAACACCCATGTATGCTTTGAAAATGCCCACGTACCATGATGTTTACCCAGATTTATTAAAACAGTGGCAGTATTTGAACTTAAACTTATCTTTTCAGTATATGAACCTAATGCATACATTCTTTGAGCCCACAGAGAAGTCCTTAAAATCTGAATTTATTGAACAATATGATGAGCTTGTTTCTACTGTGGAAAATAATGTTCATTCAGTTCTGCTGAGCCAAGCTAGCAATGCTATTGTTGTTTTTGAGCAGAAACTTAAAGAAGATAGAAGAGAAAGTTAAAACAAGACCTTAATTATTTTTTTTCCTGGTAAACACCAAAGCAAGTTACTATAGCAATAACCCACGCCCTCATGACCAAACCACGCCAACCGTGGATAAATCCAGCATTACCCACACCCAGAAGTGGGTTATTGCTATTATACAATGACATTATTTAAGAAAAAAAATAATTACTTTTCTTAAATAATGGCATTGTATAATGCCTCCTTGCTGCCCTTCTGCACCTGTCTGGTATTCTGCGGCAGTTCTGATGTACTGCGCATGCATATGCCTACACAGTACATCAGAGCTGTGGGCAAAAGCAATGGAGAAAGCAAGATCTCCATTGCTTTTTACTGTTTTGCTATGTTAAATGGGTTTAACATAGTGAGACAACTTTAAAATAAGCAATGGAGAAAGCAAGAGCTCCGTTGCTTTTTACAAACTGTTTTGCTATGTTAGGTTTAACATAGTGAGACAGCTTTAAAATAAGCAACGGAGATCTCCGTTGCTTATTTTAAAGCTGTCTCGCTATGTTAAACCCATTTAACATAGCGAGACAGGTTTAAAAAAAAAGCAACGGAGAAAGCAAGATCTCCGTTACTTTTTACACACTGTGTCGCTATGTTAAAGGAGTTTAATATAGCGAGACAGCTTTAAAAAAAGCAATGGAGATCTCTGTTGCTTTTTTTAAACCTGTCTCGCTATGTTAAACTCCTTTAACATAGCGAGACAGTGTTTTAAAAAAGACTTATACTAATGGAAAAAGTCCGGGCGACCAGGCCTTTTGCCATTAGTATAAGTCGATTTACAATGTGCACGCTGACCAATCAGCGTGCACGTTTTGGAATATTAATGGGGGGGTCATGGTATAATAAGCATCAGGATACGCCTCCACAATTAATCAATTAGGAAGTTATAGAAGATCCAGCTAACACACTGACTACACACCTTGTGATGTCATCGGCAACTGAGCAGTCTAACATTGTGTTTAGTGTGAGTGAGCAACATACTACTAGGCCTGTGGAATTATCTACAATTTCTTTTAGTCATTCTGGTGGTACTGTGGATGAAAATTACATTACAGCACTGGGTCCGGTAGAAGTTCCAGTTTTTATTCAACCAAATCTAATCCTTTCCACTGCCTCCCAAACAGAAGAGAAGTTTCAGGCAAAAAGGAAGGCAAGGGAACAACACCATGGAGGTACATTAAATAACTTGCCACATTCAGAAGCAGTAAACATTGTTCTAACTTATCAAAATGCCAACTAACTGAACCTGAAATTAAAGTTTTAAGTAAAGGTTTGATCTTTATACCTGCTGACAGCATTGACGTAGCACAAGCCTTAACTGAACTAAAATTGTTTGTAAGAAATCTGAATTTAAAAGTGTTGTTCCGACAAACAGACTGCAATGAAACCAGAGCTGTTTAAAATCTTAGTACCATTTTTATAACTTTTTTGAATTCTGTTGTCACTGTTTTTGAGAAGCTTGTTGAAAAAGAAATTTCTGACTTGAATAGTACTGATAGTAAAAAAGGTTTTCATAACTTAAAGAATAGTAACAAGCAATGCAGTCTTGGTGTACAAATGATAGTATTGTGGTTAAACCTACTGACAAGGGAGGGGGTGTTGTAGTACTGGATAAAGTTTATGTAAGCAAAATGTATCTTATGTTAAGTAGTGTAGACTATAAGCTTATTAGTTTTGAACAGGCAAAAATGTTGGTAAATATGTAAAAATGCAGGTTATTAATATGTTAAAGGAGGGCTGTATAACAATATATATTCAATTATTTTCATGTTGAAACACCTGTACATACTTTCATTGATGGTATTTCTAAGGTACACAAATGCCTTTGTGATCTTCCATTATGCCCCATACTTTCATTTATGGTATTTCTAAGGTACACAAATGCCTTTGTGATCTTCCATTATGCCCCTTAGTGTCAGCAAGGGGGTGGGCGACAGAGCCCATCTCTAAATACCCAGAAAATCAACTTAAGCAGGTGTCGAGTACATCATATACTATTATCAAAGATGGTACTAACTTTTTACAATGGTTATACAAGTGGACATTAGATCATACCACTGTTAGTTGCTATATGGTTACCTTAGATGTAGACTAACTTTTTACTTGTATCCCTAATGATGAAGGTATGAATAGTCAGAGATTATATTTGTAGACAACTTGCACTAAAAAATATTTAGGTGGATTTAACATGGTGAAAATTGTATTAGAAAATAATGTATTTCTGTTTCAATAGCAAGCATATAAGCAAGTTGTTGTCATAGCCATAGGTGCTCCAGGGGTGAACAATTAGGCCAACATTGTGATGAGTGGCTGGGAAATTAATGTATTTTTCTCTGATTCTAATGTTTTTCTTAAAAATGTAATTTTTTATAAAAGGTCTTTTGATTACTTATTCTTTTTATGGGATGGCTCTCTCTGAGTTGAATGACTTTATGTTGCACTTGCATACTACAACATCATAAGTTTAAGAAAAACATACAATATAGACAGATTATTTAGATATTACTTTAAACAAAGATAGAAAATGTGACAGTTTCTACTATGTTTGTTAAAGATGTTAAAAAAATTACTTGTTTGACAAAAGACATTATGCATCCTAGCTTTAAGAACATAGTTCAAGATCAGATGGAAAGAGTCAGTAGACTTAATACACAGTATGACACTATGTGCACTCTAAGCAAATTGCATTATATTTTAGTAACAGAGGTTATCATAAGCAATGAATATGTCAGTTTAAAAATAAAGTTTTGGAAGAAAGAAAATGCAAATTTAAGACCTTTTTCTCTGAAGAAAATAAGAATGACTAAACGTCTCCAGATCCGTGGATGAGGATAATGCGGTACACACAGCCTATCTGGACCTAGCCAAGGCCTTCGACACCATCCCCCACTCTGGAATCAGAGATAAACTTTCTAGGCATTAATCTCTGTCACTTGATGGGCTGCCAGCTAGCTTACTGAGAGAACCCACACTGTAAAAGTAGCCAACTCAAAATACAGCTTCAGACAAGTGGAGTACCTCAGGGTTCAGTCCTGGGACCACTCTTGTTTGGCATCTACTTCTTTGAAGTAGAGGCCAGAGCTAAGGGACTCTGGCTAACAAAGTTTGCAGATGACTGCAAACTGGAAGCTTTATTGAATCCCCAAATGATGTGGATATTCTACAAAAGGACCTTACAGAAACAGATGCTTGGTGCATGATCGATGGGCTCAAGCTGAAAGCCAAGAAATGTATAGTTATCCCCTTTGGGGAAAAAACATGTACTCATGAAGTACCACAAATGTGGCAGTACACTAAACACCGAAAGTGGGATAAGGGACTTGGGGACACAGGTGGACAGTGGTCTCACCTTCGATAACCACATAGCCACAATGGTCAGGAAATCCTTTTATGTGGCACATCTCATCACTAAGGGCTTTTCATCCAGAAAAAAGGAGGTCATTGTCCCACTATACTCATCCCTCATTGTTCCCATTATAGAGTACAATACCCTGTTTGGTATGTACCTCACAAACCATCTCCAACAACTGGTAAGGCCACATAAATACCTCACTAAAAGAATCACAGGCATAAAGCAGATGCCCTATGCTGACTCTAAAAAAAACTCCAGCTATACTCTGTCAAATATCGCCTACTCAGAGGCGATCTCTGCTTAACATACAAGGCCATGTCAAACCCAGAGCTGTTGGACATGCTACACTTAAAGTAATCCCAATCCCTCAGAGCCACATGCTCCAGGGATCTAAACCTGGTCATCACAATGAACAAAACATGCTGGACGGATAGGTTCCTGACACAGAGACTCCCCATACTCTGGAATAGACTGCCCATACATGTCAAGCTGAGTGCCTCTTTGGCCCTCTTCAAAAGGAACCTTGATGATTAGATGGGAGATTGGAAATTCACCCCGGGGATCACATCAGTCACCCTGCTAGACAGGAGACCAGGGAAGTAAATATTCTGGGAAGAAATAGCCAGGGAATTATTATGGCTAGGCTTGTATAGGCACTAGGGCCGATAGCCTAGTACCAACCTATGCATCAAAGGCCAAAGATGGTGTTAGTCGTAGGTATATTTTGACCTACAATTGTAATACATTTAAAACAAAAAATGTTATTAAAAAACATTGGTCGATACTAACACATGTCCCTGAGCTAAGGGAAATTGTTAATAAAGGTCCTGAATTTAGTTATAAAAAACATGTTACACTTACAAATAAACTGTTACAAAGAGCAAATTAAAACAAAATGCTACTAAGAAAAGAACTTTTAAATGTAATAACTGCACTTATTTAAATAGATAATAAACAGAAAATACTATAGTACATCCGGTGAAAAATATTATATTTTACTTGAAAGCTTATGGAAACTGCAATACAAGAGTAATATATATGGTGAAGTGCTATAAATGTCTAGCATACCTTTTAGGAAAGGCCAAACAAAGGTTTAAAGACAGCATTTGTAGCTGTCTTTCAGATATAAGGAAAATAAACACTAATTCTCTTTATAAACATATAGCAGGTACAGATGATTCACACAAGTTGAAGTTTTTGATTTTACATAATATTTCCACACATCTTTAGAGGGGACAAAAAAAATTACAGAAAAATAAGAAAATAAATGGATTTTAAGATTTAGAGCTCATCATCCACCTGACCTGAATGATGCTTATACTCTTAAACCTGAGTTAGTAGATCTTAGAAATAAAGTAAGATAGTATGACTTTGTGTAAGTGTTTGTTTGTGGACATGAATATATTTGAGGCCTTTTAACATATGGATGAGCTGCTGTTTGTATGTATACATATAGTATAGGACTGTATATAGATTTATATAGGTTGTTTTCTAAGTATAGTTTAAAATACCCGGGAGTTTAAATGTTTAACTGTATAATGATTTAATTGATCATTTGACTTGTGCTATCTGCTGCTGTTGTATTATATAAAGACAAGTTTTTTTACTTGTTTTTTTTCTGTTGTTCATTCCTGATGAAGCAGTTCTACTGTGAAAGGCTTAACTAACAGAATAAGCAGATCTGTTGCTACTCGTGGCTCTACACACTTTTTTTTTTGCTAAGAGTTGGAGAAGACACAACTCAAGAAGGGTAGTAGAAGGCAGAAAAGGTGGTGAGAGCAAAAAAGTGCACATTATGGGATAGCTGGCAGAAAGGATCACAGACTTTTATTCAGTATATAGCTTTCATGAATGTGGAAAGACAGGCTCATCATGAGCAGTGATGGAAAGAGTACACGCACAAGATTAGGGAGGCAGTTATATTAAATGAATATTTTGTCTTAATCTTCACATAGGAAATGAATGGAAGTGATGCCAGTGGGAAGCAGAGCACTATGAGAAAAGCAGTGGGAAATGGACAGATGCCAGAAGAGAGACTGAGATGGTAGAGAGGAAATTGACTGAGCTTTTGAAGAATGAAAAAAAAAAAAAAAAAAAATTGGATATCTGAACATCACCTCCAAAATCTGGCAAATGTTCTAGTAGAACTTCAGTCAGAGATCTTCAGCAGATCTCTGGCCATTGTAGAAGCTGAGGAAGAGTGGAGGACAGAGGTTGTGCAATATCCAAGAGTGCTATGAAGAGAAGCTCATAAGCAGAAAGAAATGTCAGACAAATATCAACCTCGACATAGTAGCAGCTGTAGCAGCTGTATATGTGTTCTATGAACACACACAGACACACAGACACTGGAAATGTCAGGACCCACTAGAGAGTCCCAAAATATGGAGACTGAATGGCCAAAAGAATAAGCTTAACTATTCTCAATTGCCATTTCTCAGAATATTTCCTTCTCTCTAAAGTATGGCGATCTTAGAATTGTTATGTAGAAGTTCAGGGGGTTGTTGGGGGGGGGGGTATAGAGGAGGGCTTACCCCCCTGCAAAAAGAAGTTTAAAGGAGAAGAGTTATTTTTTCATATTCGCTTCTCTCCTGTATGTTTGTTCTTTTTTTTTCGGCTTATTAGCACTTGACATTTTGAGTGCAACATTTTAATCGGGAGCCAAAAAAAAATGGGGAAAAGTGTACAGAAGGATTGAAAAGCCTGACCATGAGGAAGAAAAGGTGCCAGTTCAGAAAAAGGTTATTGCTGCACTCTACAAAGCAAGCAGAGTACCATGGGCATTTTGCAAACTGTTTAATGAAAGGCACATTAACTGCTGGGAGGAGTCAAGAGTAAATTCTTCAAAAAGTTAACAAGAAGAGACAATCGAGAACCTGCAGCTCGAGGCATGCTATAAGTGCAGATGATCAAATTTTGAGGACAAGTAGGGATTGCCCTTAAGAAGGACAGAGAGAGAGAAAGCAGGGGGATACATAGCAGTTTCTAGGGGCTAACTGCTCACTAGATCTCTGAAAATGCTGCTTAGAGTTCTTTGGAACAGTCTATCAGAATGGATGGTAAGAAGAGGAAGAATGTATGCAGGTAAATAAGAAGGCATAGCATGAGTGGGGGAAGGGTCTTGACAAGTGTTGCTAAGAAGTAGAAGAAATTGCATTTAAAGAAAAACTGCATAGTTTTGCTACTTTCTTCAGCCCTTTCATTTTACGATGTAATTTCCCTATCAACTACACTAGATTTTTAAATGTTTGAATGCAATTTTTAAAGCTGACATTTTGTCATATTTTACTGCCAGTATGCTTGGTTTCTGTTGGAAAACTTTGTAAATTATTCAAGGAAAAGTATCTTAATATTACTGTAACACTAGCAAAATGCCACAGTGCATACTAAGGTTTTCTTTCTGTATTTATGAAGTGCAATGACATGTTGACTTGCCTTTAAAAATAACTATACATTAACATTGTCAGAGTTGCATGGCCATTAGCACTTACGAATACACTTGTCAGTCACCTTAAAAGAGCAGGTTTTGGTTTGTTAAATTAACTTGTAAAAACAGTTTTGAGATTGAGTTTATGAACAAATAGAAATATAGAGGATTAGACAGGTGTTTTTAACACAAGCCATTTTGCCTCTATGATCTTAATTATTTCTTTACCCACGAGTTGTGCTTGCAGTTTGTTTTCTAATCTTGGCACATGCTTTATGACATGGTATACCATGAAGCACTCCTGATTATGTACTTAGCCTGATGTTTTATATGAAAGATGAAACATTCTTCCTGGTTATATACATTTCTTGTTGAATGTTTGCCTTTATGAGGGCTATTTTCTCTGCACTGCTCTTCATAGTTTTTATTTCTTGGTTATTTAGTTGTAGCCTCGAAGGATGTTTCCAATCATAGGCTGCTACTGGCCTTGCATATTATTTAACAAATAAAGAAAAATTGAGCAAATTTGCATATTCTATGATACCATACAAACAGTTATACTGCTAGCATTCTTCTGTTTTGAAAATGCATATGCAGTATTATTCCTTGATTTCTTATCCTTTTCATGTTTGGCTTCCAAACTAACATTTGCCTTTCTCCCTTTCATTTTCACAGACATCATTTGTCCTTGCTATACAGATACTCAAGGTGATCATAGTTTAGGATAAATGCATATTTCTGATAGTAAAAATAAGGTTTACGGTAACTAACTCCATAAACTGTGATTTGACAAGAACCACATTTCTAAAGATGTACACCCGAGAAAATACATAACTCTGTATGCTGTTTTTCAGATTTTTTGCTTTTAAACAATGGAAACAGAATTTAATCAAGATTTCTAAGATGTTTTGTTATTCAGTGGAATAAAAGGTGTACAACCCAAGAAACATAATCATCATCAACCTCTTTTTTTCACGTTTTGCTTCATGGGCCTGGTTTGTCTCATCAACTGTCACAACCTCTCTTGATTTTATGCCAACTCAATGCAACATGTCAACTTAAATGTTATCCTGTTTATAATACATGTAGTCTTTATTCCAAATTGTGCCTATGTTCTTAATATTATTAGTACTTTTAATATAAATATTAATATTGAATAATTACTATATATATGTATAATATATAATTTACATATATATATATATATGTATATATATATATATATATATATATATATATATATATATATAAAATGTTCATAGGTAGGTACTAGGCTATCTGCCCGAGAGCATTTATAAGCCTAGCCAGAGTGTCTCCTTTCTCCACCCCTTTGATTAATTAACTGATCCTCTGTCAAACAGAGCCAATGAAGTGATCCCAGCGGTGTATTTTCTGTTACCCATCCACTCGTTAAGGTTTCTCTTTAAGAGTGTTAGTAAGGGGCTCTGCCTGATGTAATTTGGAATTTTGTTCCAAAGCATGGGGAGTCTCTGTGACAGGAATCTATCCCTCCAGCATGTTCTATTTATTGTTATGGTGAGGTTTAGCTCACTAGAGCACATGGCTCGCAGTGACTTGGATTTCTTTAGGTGGAGTATGTCCATCAGTTCTGAATTGGACATGGCTTTGTAAGTCAGGCAGAGATCACCTCTGAGTAAGTGATATGCCACTGAGTACAGCTGGAGTTTTTTCATTCAGGCTGCATAGGGCATATGTTTGAGACCAGTAATCCTCTTGGTGAGGTACTTTTGTGGTCTTTCCAGCTATTGGAAGTGTCTTGTGAGGTACATCCTAAATGGGGCATTATACTCTGATTGGTCTGAGTGACTAGTAGAGGGGCCACTATAACCTCTTTATTTCTAGATGCAAACCCTTTAGTAATTAGATGGGCCACATAGAAGGATTTCCTAACTACTTTGGCAATATAATTGTCAAAGGAGAGATTACTATCTACCTGGGTCCCCAGATCTCTTATTACCTCTTCTGTATTAAGTGGGCTGCCACCTATGTGGTAATTCGTGGGTGTTTTTTTTTCCCCAAACGGGATGACTATGCATTTTTTGGCAATTAGCTTGAGGTCATGACTTTGACACCAGGTGTCTGTCTCATTAAGGCTCTTTTGGAGAATGTCCGTGTCAGCCGGAGAGTCAATTATAGTTCCCAGTTTGCAGTCATCGGCAAACTCAGTTAGCCATAGTCCTCCTGTGTTTGCCTGTACTTCTGAGAAGTATATGCCGAACAGTAGGGGTCCCAGGACCGAGCCTTGTGGGACACCACTTGTGACTGGTTTAGAGTCGGACCTGGAGCCCGCTATTCTTACCGTGTGAGTTCTGACTGTAAGCCAGTTGGCAACCCACCTCATGACATAGAGGTTTATGTTCAGGCTGGTGAGTTTTTCTGTAATACCTGAGTGGGGAATGGTGATGAAAGCCATGGAGAGGTCAAGGTAGACTGTGTGAACCACCTTTCCCTCGTCTATGGCCTTGGCGACTGTCTCAAAGAAGTCAACAAGGTTTAGTAGGCATGATATGCCCTTAAAGCCGAACTGGGTCGGGTCAAGTGTTTGGAGATTCCCAATGTCTTTGTTAAAGAGTTCCATGATGATGCACTCCATAGCCTTGCAGACCAGGCTAGTCAAGCTTATGGGGCAATAGTTACCAGGGTCAGTTGTGGTCTCGCCTTTGTGGAGAGGAATAACTGCTGCTGTGTGCCATTCTATGGGCAATTAGCCTGTGGAGAGGCTGAGGATGAACAGCGTGTTTAGGTGGGGGGTTAGTTTGTTCTGTAGTTCGTGCAAGACACAGCCTGGGACACCATCTGTTCCCATTGATGCTGTGCTTTTGGCTTTTGAAAGGGCTGTTTTCACCTGTGCTTCTGTGATTTTTGGGACACTACACTTTTCTGGTATTGTTGTGGGCTCTTTTGGAGGTGAGAGGGGGGTGAAGTTTGCACTGAATCTATCTGCCAGGATGTTGGCAATATCAGTAGGTTCAGTATATTTTGTGCTATTTTGCACTAGTTCAATGCATATCTGTGAGTTTTCACTTAGATTCTTAACATAGCTAAAGAAAGCTTTGTGGTTATCTTTTGAATCCTTGGCTATTTTTCTTTAAAGGTTAGCCTTGGATGATTTCATGAGGGACCTCAGTTTCTTACTGATACTGATCAGGGATGTCTTTCTTCTTGGGATTTGCTTTTTTTCTGTACTAGTTTCCTCCTTCCATTGTGTAGCCTGTTTATTGCAGGGGTCCACCAAACTGGTTTCCTTCTCTTAGATGAGTGAGTCTTGGCTTTGCTAGGGATGGCATGATCCATGCATCCTTGTAGATGCTCATAGAAAGTTTCTGCATCTTGGGCAGCGTTCTCCTTTAGCATGGGGGCTGTGAAACTTACCACCTCTTTCTTAAGTAAGGTAAAGTTTGCTTTAATAAAGTTTTTTACTGTGGTTTCCTTAGTTTGGTGTGTGGTGGGGTGTGGACATCCAGAGTGATTAGTTTATGGTCTGATCTAACTAGTGACTGGTTGACCTCTGGTATGGAACACCTGTCACCCATGCTGGTGATGACCAGGTCCAGTATGTTTTCACCTCTGGTAGGGGAGTTTACCAGCTGATCCAGGGTGTTTTAGTTGATGAATTCCAGGAAGTGCTTAGCCTGAGAATTTGTACTAGAGTCGTTTTCCAAGTGAATGGTAGGGTAATTAAAATTGCACAATATCGGTGTTTGGTAGGTTCTTCATGTTTTCCATTGTCTCAAGAAAGGTGGAGTGGTGGTCCTGGGTCATGGAGGGTGATCTGTAGCAGGCCACAATTTGCATTGCAGATTTGCCCGATGTTAATTGCACATGGATGATCTCAGACATATCATGCTGCGCCACTAACCTAGAGGTGTAGGTATCCTTGATGAATATGGATACACCTCCTCCTTTTGTGTTTCGGTCCGTGTTCTGTGGCTGAAACGTGTGGTATGAGTTGTGGCCCGGTAGTGCTGAGGTGCTCTCTGGAGCCTTGAACCAGGTTTCAATTACTGCACAGATGTCTACGTTCTCCATACTGAGGTGTGCTTCGAGCGTGTGCATTTTGAGATTTAAACTCCTGACGTTGTATGTTAGGTAGTTGTTTGGCACAGATTCTGATGACGTCTAATCATTGACAAAAGTGCTTTATCTTTGCCAGTGATTCCATAAAAAGATTGGTGGATTATTTTGTTAGCTGGAATGTATATTTATGACTAACTTATTTCTTGTTTTTTTTTAACATATTGTGACTACTTTTAGTGAAGCAATAGTAAGCACTAAGATTGACTACAACCAGAGATTCTAAACCTTTTGCGATTCTTTATACTCCCAGATATTTCTCCTGTAGATGAAATTTTCTCAGTTGAAATTTGATTGTCAGACGTAAAGCCAGAAATCTAACTTGTACATCACACTACTATAATGTAGCCCCATACCACGACAGTCTTTATTTTGTATTGTTACCTTAAATGCATAATTAAGATTACAAGACAGATGTACCATTCTCTGTATTAAAGCTTGTTACTGAGCAGGAAGTATTATACTCCTAATACATTCCTCGGGACATATTTTATTTGCTCTTTAAGTTAAAATGTTTCCTTGAGTTTGTCTATTTGAAGATAGGACAGTTAATTCAATTGAACTGGCTGAGCTGTCACCTCCACAAAAGTAAATGATATTCCATGGCTTACTTAATGTAAGCCTGGCCAAAGCCACATTCATTGCTCTGAAATTCTAAGTAGAACTGCTCTTAGGCTTGACAAATGTACATTGTTCTAGTAGCGATGCAAGTGATGCTGAAATTGCTTAGTGTTGTATGAGATGACACTGCAAGACTAATTCTTAGTCTCATTAACGGTTTACCATCAGATTTCATTTGACTGCATTTATATAGTTCTGGATGTAGACTTTAACATATGTGGTATATTTGGTAAATGACATTTATAATGAACTCATTTCAGTTTTCTCCCCTCACGTAAGAGTAGACCACTGTGACAAATTACATCATCCCAGTCTCTGTAAATGAGGAAAGTAAAAAACATTGTTTTAAACACTAGGAATCCTAGCAGCCACTTCAAAAATAAAACTTGTAGCAGGAAAATAGCTGCTTTCAAGCCAGAGAAAGTTGCCTAACACAAAATATAAAACTGAGTGTAGTATCTCCCATGGAAAGCTAATAACTGATGCAATGTTACAAAATGCAGCCTGTTAGAGAGTATCTTTTTTAAAGTACCCCTACTCACTCACATACATACACACACAGTTCAACCACATATACCGTCTAACAACCTCGTTCTACCAACTCACGATCATATTAGTTCTGTAGCTGTAATGTTTCTATTGCACCATATTAAATCAGTCTCATGCAATCATTTAAGGGTGCACACTATCATTTACTATATCAGAAAGCAGTACAAAGGTGAAAATTTGCGAGCTGAAAAAAAAAAAAAAGATACAAATTATGTAACACAAATAATTTTTTTTCTGTGTGTGTATATTTGCATATATGTGCATTTACCTGTCTCTTTCTGGCAGAATTCATAAAGATGAGCTATACTTCTCTACAAAGCTGGTCTGCTGAAAGAAAACATGCAGCACTTAGCTAACTACACTTTGATGCATATGAATGAGCCAGGCAACAATTAAGTGAAACTTACAGTGCAGATCCTGTAGATAAATTTATACTTAAAGTGCAGGATACAATGCAGAGAACAGCCACATGCCACACAATGATTGATGTCATGTGATGAAATGAGAACTCAAGATTATATTTCAGGATAAAGTGGGACTTGTTAACAACACACACCAATGACTGCTAAATTAAAACACACATGTAGTTGCACTGTAAAGGTACTCCGATATGTGGATACCTATTGCATTTAAAATAAAAAGAATAAAAGGGGTACACAGGAAATTAGAAAAGTGCAGGAGTGATCAGTAAGGTTTTTGTAAGAAAGAAGGGGAAAGGGGATAAAAGAGGCAGCAAAAGAAATGGGACCAATGCATGGAGGATAGATAAATACAGTGTTGAACAGACTAAAGTGGCAAATAGCTCACAACACCAGTGTGCCACCAAATAGCCCCTAAGGCAAGACAATGTGTCCAACACTTTAGTCATAGGTAACTCTATAATCAGGCACACTGATGTCCCAATCACCAGCTGAACAAGGAGAAAATTATAGTCAGCTGCCTGTCGGGTGCCAGGATCCGCCACATCACACATGCACTCAAGTCACTCCACAACAAGTACAAACATGACCGCAACCCGTCTCTGCTAGGTTAGCTAGTTCAAACAGTGAAACAGGACTCGAGGAAATTTTAAAGCTCTCTTAGGAAAAAAGGAAATTATGTGGCAGATGAAGACTAATGCCACCTAGTTTCCTGGTATTAATGATTTTATTTCCATCAAACCTTTATTACAATTACTATAAGTTGGATGTGATTATACATATTTTTTTGTCTTTCTCATTTTTTTGTTTTTCTCATGTTCAAGGAAAATGTTTATGTACACGTAGATCTGACCTTGTAGGATATTTTGGTTGTCCCTTAGCAACATGCAGCAAATTATACAGATTATTCGACATGTTATGAATTTAGCATATTAGTTTCATTGGTACATATATTTATATTTATATATATATATATATATATATATATATATATATATATATATATATATATATTATTTATTTATTTAAATGCATATATATTCATATATTCATATATTTACATTTTTAATATTTTCATAGTAGTGGGCATTCATGATTATTAGTACCTGTTGACATTTAGTAATGTTATGTTTTACACATCCTTGTGTGTTTGTATGCTGAATTTCAAGTTTTTATTAATTGTAAGCACTGGCAATTTAAAAGTTAGATTTTTTTGTATTTTAAGTTGACGCCAAAAAGTTGTTAAATATGGTGTTAATTAGGATGTATTTTGTCTGATGAAGTCTGCATTGCAGATGAAAGCGCTTACTTGTCTTGTTCAGTTTCTTGTGCATTAATAAATTCGCTGCCTTTATCCCTGTTCGAGTCCTGTTTCACTGTTTGAACTAGCTAACCTAGCGGAGACGGGTTGCGGTCTCATTTACTGATTCAGTTGTTGTTTTTCTTCGTTTGGTTTTTTACAAGTTTTTTGTGAGCTATGGACAGTTCAAGTGTGGTGTCTGAGACTCCTTTGGACAAGGATATGCTGAATAGCTTTAAGGCAGAAATGAATGTGTTACGTGATAACGTCACTCACCTAACTGAAGTAGTTGGGCAGCTACAACAAACGATTCTGGATATGAAAAATGCAGCCCCTAGTGAGAAAATAAGCCATCCGTTACTTGCTACTCATGTGTCCACCCAAGTTGACATTCCGAATGGCCAGGGTGGATCTAGCAAGGTTTACAACAAGGTGACTAGATCTAGATTGCTGCATAACAGTGTTCGAGACTTAAGTCAAACATCTGACAAGGAATTTACGTTTGATTTGTCCTTGTTTCAGGTCGATGAGGATTTTCAGCGCTTGGGAGCACGTCCTAAGTGCACACATCCTGTTAAGACTTATGCTATGTCAGCAAAGCCTAAATTGGATATTGAAAAAGGTAGTTCTGTAAATTTTTCTAGCCCTAGGGGCAATGCTGTAAACGCTTCTCCCACTACTTATGATGTTGGTAATTTGGACACATTTTTAACTAATGACTATGATTTTAAAACTAAAGACCATCAAAACAAAAAGTATATGGACAACTCAGTTAATTATAAAGGGACTGTAAAGGACATGATCTACAGTTTAGGAAAAATGTTATTAGCTGTGAAAAGTGTAAAAATTGACAATGCATACTTATTGAAATGTATTAATTTAGGGATTGTACCGATGGGTTTAAGGTTTTTTAAAATGCCAATGGGGTAAACTTAGATAATGATACTAAGATGGAATTTAACAAATTGTTTGATAGTTATGGTATTAGTTTCATGAATTTAATTATAAAAAAGAATGATGAGAAACTAAGTGAGTTAGTTAATGAGCTTGAAAAGTTAAACAATGACATTGTTACAGACTTGGTGTTCCCTCAATGGAAGGATTTATATGAAAAACAGTTTAAATTAGCTGAAAGTAGAGCCACTAAGATTTTTGACAGAAAGAATAAGAAACTATTAAGTGATATTGAACAATATCACCACAATAGGGCTTATTTATGGAAAGGTGAGATGGATAGGGAACCTAATAATGTTGTCGTGGATAGAAGGGAAACCCACAAGGATTCTGGTTTAAATTTTCAAGGGGGTTGATACTTCACACCTCAACAGAAATGGAATTACCCACAAAGGAACCATCAAAAGAGATGGTAGTTAATGATACTGAGAACACTAACAGTCAGTTTTTACAGACTGGGGTTAAAATTATTAATGTACCCATCTTGGAAAATAGTATGGTACATAATAAACAGATTGATGAGGTAGTTATTGCTCAAAATGACTTGAAAATATTTAATTACACTAGCTTAAACATTTTGGATGAGCATTTTTCTTTATTTAAGAAGGGTATGAAATACATACCAACTGCTAGGTCTAATTTAGCTGATACTATAGCTGAGGTTAAGCTATATTGCTGTAGACTCAACCTGGCTGTTACCATGCAAAATAACATGGAGTTGTTGCCTGAAAATGAATTAAGGTGAAAAAGTACCTTTATTCCCATGTCACATAGGAATGTATTAAATTTTGAGGACCTTACATGTTTGGATATATATAGATATAATAGGAAAAGTAAGAAATTAATTATTAGTGATAATTTTACTATGCAGGAGAGAACATGTTTGAAAGAACTAGTCTGCAATAAAGATATACGGGTTATGAAACCCAACAAAGGGGAGGGGATCGTCTTGTACAACACGTTGGATTATGTTAATAAGATACAGAGGATATTAATAGAGACTGATAATTATGAAATAGTGTCTTTGAATGAAATTAACATTGGATATCGTAAGATTGATTTAGCTTTAGAAGAGTATTTGATTGACAATAGAATCACTGTGGAGACTTACAGTTTTTTAAGGGTAGAACACCCTGTGCTTGCTACAGTTGTAGGTATCCCCAAAATTCATAAGGACATACTTGACCCTCCTTTTCGCCCTATTATTTCGGGCAGTAAATCTAAGACCTTTAACATAGGTGTAGCCATAGACAGATGGGTTAAGCACATTTATGGAAATACACCGCACCTTATAAAGGATTCATGGATGTTTTTGTCCAATCTTACTACTGATAAATGGAAACAGAGTTTGCTTTACATAACCATTGATGTTATAGATTTGTTTCCTTGCATCCCTAAAATTCAAGGCTTAGAAGGTTTTTCTGAGAGCATGAGAAGGTATTCCAACCTCAGTTGGGATTGTGTTAATTTGATAACTGATATGATGGAAATAGTATTAGATCATAACTATATTTATTTTGAAGGGGAATACTTTAGACAGACTAGGGGTGTTGCTATGGGGGCTTCTTGTGCCCCTATTTTTGCCAATTTGGTTATGCTGGCTTGGGAGTATCAACATTTATTTAGTCACACCTATTTCCAGCATGTGGTTTATTACACAAGATTTCTTGACGATATGTTTTTGTTATGGGATGGACCAGTTGAATCTTTTAATGACTTTATGGTGCATTTAAATCAGTTCAGTGATTTTTTTTAAATTTACATACAAAATAAGGCCCGAAGGGATAGCTTATTTGGATACATTTATTAGACATACAGTCACTGGTTTTCAGTCTGAGATTCATAGAAAAGAAACATTTTCAAATGGATATCTGGAATTTTCCAGTAATCATCCCAAACATATTTTAAGGAATATTTTTAAAGGACAATGTATTCGGGCAGCCCACTTATGAGGTAATGACTAAGGAGATACATTTTATTAAAAACATGTTTATTAATAGAAAGTACCCTATTCGACTATTGAACGATATAGCTTTGTATGTTATATGGGAATGGGGTAAAAAGTACCCCCCAATTTTGGGTACAGCACTGATCACTAATAATGCAACACTACCTGGAACAATAGAGGGTTTTGAGTCTAAAAAAGTATGTGTTTTAATGTATTCACCACATGTTAACGAAATTAAAAATATTTTATCAAGACATTGGAACATTTTAACTGTTGATGAGGAAGTAAATAATGCAGTTGGTAATAGACCATGCTGTGTATACAAGGTGGGATTGAATATTAAAAGATTGTTAGAGAGTACTACAAACAATCGTAATAACCCTTTGCTGCAGGATGTCTCCACAAAAAAGTGTGGTTCATGTAGACAATGCTTTGCTGTAAATGAAAACAAGGGTTGTAAACTAGATGATTTAAATAGGACGTATATAAAGTTTATAAAAGGGAATTGTTATAGTACAAACAGAATATACCTCGCAAAATGTGATTTATGCACAGCTTTTTATATTGGAAAAACTGAAAGGCAATTTAGGAGACGGATTTATGAACATTTGTACAAGATTAAGGTTCATGACATTAACAATGCCTTATTTAGACATATGGTGTTGCACATGTTTTTAGATTTGCTATAATTGATCATGTACAAAAATCACCACGGGGAGGAAATTTTAAAGCTCCCTTAGGAAAAAAGGAAAGTATGTGGCAGATGAAGACTAATGCCACCAAGATTCCTGGTATTAATGGTTTTATTTCCATCAAACCTTTATTACAATTACTATAAGTTGGATGTGATTATACATATATTTTTGTCTTTTATTCATTTTTTTGTTTTTCTCATGTTCAAGGAAAATGTTTACGTACACGTAGATCTGACCTTGTAGGATATTTTGGTTGTCCCTTAGCAACATGCAACAAATTATACAGATTATTCGACATGTTATGAATTTAGCAGATTAGTTTCATTGGTACATATATTATGTTTATATATATATATATATATATATATATATATATATATATATATATATATATATATATATATATATATATTATTTATTTATTTAAATGTATATATATTCATATATTCACATTTTTAATATTTTCATAGTAGTGGGCATTCATGATTATTAGTACCTGTTGACATTTAGTAATGTTATGTTTTAAAACACATCCTTGAGTGTTTGTATGCTGAATTTCAAGTTTTTATTAATTGTAAGCACTGGCACTTTAAAAGTTGACGTCAACTATTTGAAATTGATTTTTTGTATTTTAAGTTGGCGCCAAAAAGTTGTTAAATATGGTGTTAATTAGGATGTATTTTGTCTGATGAAGTCTGCATTGCAGATGAAAGCACTTACTTGTCTTGTTCAGTTTCTTGTGCATTAATAAATTTGCTGCCTTTATCCCTGTTTGAGTCCTGTTTCACTGTTTGAACTAGCTAACCTAGTGGTGACGGGTTGCGGTCTCATTTACTGATTCAGTTGTTGTTTTTCTTCATTTGTTTTTTTACAAATGACTCTGTTATTGTCCATGTTGGAGTGAATGACTTGACGTACCTCCATGGACTACATTGAAAGAGACATGGAAGAGCTTTCAGATCATGTGGCCAAGGCAGGTATCACCCTAGCCCTGAGTAGCATCCTGCCTTCGCCCAGAATACCACAGTATAAGGACAAAATAATTGACTTCAACAATTGGCTAAGTTTCAAAGTGGATTCAGTATCTGTCTGCGTAGGATGACATGATCGACAGACCACAATGCTTTGTCAGAGATGGTCTGCACTGGTCGCCCCTGGGATTCAGGTTACTGGCTAAGGCTTTCGCCACCCCTATAGTGCCTTTTTTAAGCAAGGCTCAAAGGACAAAACCACCACCATAACCGATATAAGCATGCAAAATCTGAAGGTAATGCTACTGAATGCTAGATGTCTAAACCTCAAAATGCACTCTCTCAACGCACTTCTTAAAATGGAGAACATCGATATCTGTGCAGTAACTGAGACTTGGTTCAAGGCTCCAGAGAGAACCCCTGCAATACCAGGCTACGACTGTTACCACAATTTTTGCCACCAAACCAGGAATGAAACGCTAAAGGTGGAGGAGTGTTCATATTCACCAAGGATATTCACACCTCGGGGCTAGTTGCCCAACACAATGCATCTGAAATTTTACCGGTGCAACTAATACTAGGTAAGACTGCATTCCAGATTGTAGCTTGCAACAGATCCCCCACCATTCCCCATGATTCTCACTACACCTTTATAACACACTGGAAAATATTAAGATATAAACAAACACCCTAATACTGGGTGATTTCAACTGCCCTGCCATTAATTGGGAAAACTATTCAGCCACCAACACCTTGGCTCAACGGTTCTTGGAATTCATAAATTCCAATGCCCTGGATCAACTAATTCATAGTCCCACCAGGGGCCCAAATATCTTAGACATGGTCATTACCAACATGGGAGAGGGATGCTCCACCCCAGTGGTCACCCCCTTGTTGGTCAGGTCTGACCATAATCTAATCACCCTTGATGTTCATATCCCACCCCCCAGTAGGGAAACCTCCATAAAAAAACTTCTCCAAAGCTAACTTCATGCTACTCAAGTCAGAAGTGCAGATGAGAACTGAAAGTTCAACTGCTGAATCCTACACTAAGGCACTGTATGAGCACATCCACTCATGCATGAATCGTGCCATTCCAAACAGAACCAAGATGCTCTCATCCAAAAAAAGAAGCCAATCTGGTGCTCCCCTGCCATAAACAAACTATACAACAGAAGGAAGAAACTGTTGCAGAAAAAAGGAAAATCCCAGGATGCAAAATACTCCCTTACCAGCCTCCGTAAGAAGCTGAGATCTTTCATAAAATGCTCCAAAGCTAGTTACAAAATTAAAATTGCCAAAGATTCCAAGGACAACCGCAAGGCATTCTATAGTTATGTCAAGAATCTAAATGGCAATGTTCAGATCTGTTCTGAGCTACAACAGAATGACATTAAATTTAACCGATCCCAAGGATATTGCCAATATCCTGGCAGATCAATTCAGTGCCAACTTCACCCCCTAAAGAGCCCAACTCAATACCAAAAGATTGCCAAATTCCAGTAATCATGGACACACAGGTAAAAAATGCACTCTCCAAAGGTAAGAATACAGCATCCATGGGACCAGACAACATCCCGGGCTGTGTACTACATGAACTACAAAATGAACTGGCAAGTGTCATGTTTAATCATAGCTTCACCTCAGGCTTCATGCCCAATGAGTGGCGCACAGCTACAGTTATCCCACTCCACAAGGGGGGATCCACCTTGGATCCTGGGAACTACAGCCCCATCAGTCTGACGAGCCTGATCTGCAAAGACACAGAATGCATTATCATGGAACTTATAAACAAAGACATTGGCAACTTCAAACTCTGGACCCCACCCAGTTTGGTTTTGTAAAGGGCCAATCTTGTCTCCTCAACATGATTGACTTCTTTGAATCAGTATCCACAGCTGTGGGTGAGGATAAGGTGGTCCACACAGCCTATCTGGACCTCACCAAGGCCTTCAACACCATCCCCCACTCTGGAATTATAGATAAACTTAGTAACCTGGGCATTAATACCTTCATCACTCAATGGGTTGCCAACTGGCTTACTGACGGAATCCACACTGTAAAATTAGCAGACTCAAAATCCAGCTCCAGACAAGTGGATTACCTCAGGGTTCAGTCGTGGGACCACTCTTCTTTGGCATCTACTTCCCTGAAGTACAGGCCAGCACTAAGGGACTCTGACTAACAAAGTTTGCAGATGACTGCAAACTGGGAGCCATTATTGAATCCCCAAATGATGTGGATATTCTACAAAAGGGCCTTACAGAAACAGATGTTTGGTGCCAGAGCCATGGGGTCAAGCTCAATGCCAAGAAATGTATAGTTATCCCCTTTGGGAAAAAGCATGTACCCATGAATTGCCACATAAGTGGCAGTACACTAAACACCGAAAGTGGGATAAGGGACTTAGGGACACAAGTGAACAGTGGTCTCACCTTTGATAACCACATCACCACAACAGTCAGAAATCCTTCCATGTGGCACATCTCATCATTAAGGGTTTTTCATGCAGAAAAAAGGTCATTGTCCCCGCTGTACTCATCCCTCATTAGACCCATTATAGAGTTCAATGCCCTGTTTGGTATGTACCTCACAAGACATCTGCAACAACTGGAAAGGCCACAGAAATACCTCACTAAAAGAATCACAAGCCTAAAGCTAATGCCCTATGCTGACCATCTAAAAAAAACTCCAACTATAATCTGTCACATATCGCCTGCTCGGAGGCAATCTCTGCTTAACAAACAAGGCCATGTCAAACTCAGAGCTGTTGGACATGCTCCACTTAAAGAAATCCGAATCCCTCAAAGCCACATGCTCCAGGGATCTAAACCTGGTCATCACAATGAACAAAACATGCTGAAGGGATAGATTCCTGACCCATAGACTCCCCATACTCTGGAATAGAGTGCCCATACATGTCAAGCTGAGCGCCTCTTTGGCCCTCTTCAAAAAGAACCTTGATGATTGGATAGGAGATAGGAAATTCACCCCAGGGATCACACAAATCACCCTGTTAGGAGATCAGGGAAGTAATAGCCAGGGAATTGTTATGGCTAGGCTTGTATAGTCCTTAGAGCCGATAGCCTAGTACCAACCTATAAACGACCAAGGGTAGGATTTCACACAGTAGGATGGGTAGTCACTGGAGGGACAGTGACCATGACAAAGCAATGATAGATTAATGGTGACTGGAAACATGCACAGGATATGGCCAGTACATATGAAGAAGGGAGTACACATGGCTGATTAAAGGATCATGTCCTAGCAGCTGCTGTGTCATTCCCAATGTTTGGTCCAAGGTAACAATATAGTGATGCATCACATGATGGATCAAGTTGACTGATTGTATGGACCATCCCCTGCCATGGTGGTGGTGATGATATAGGTCAGCTTGTACAGTTAATCTGCTATTCAGTCTAGAAAGCTGTCCATGTGGGCTTATACATTTGTTGATTGATCACTCCAACACAGGCTCTGCTCCTTGCTTTGGATATAGCTAGGTCATCGTAAGCAATTCAGGCAGGCTGTATGCCATTGTAGAACCAAAGAACCCTCCAGCAAGGCAGTCCCAGGCTCATGACTTTCAGGAAACTCTGCCACATCCTCAGCAAAGGTGGGACACAGTAAAAGTGATTTTGGAGCAAATCTCAAGACTTGCAGTGAGGAGGCAAAACAGGAAAATGCTCATAACTGAATGCATAATGATAGAATAATGAAGAATAAGACAGCCACATCAGCCCTTGTCTGGGGAGCTAATCATGGATGAGCATAATCCCCCCCTTGCCTACTGCAGATGCTCACAGGGTTTGCATCACATTCACCTTATACTGCAAGAGAAAGAACCCTTCCAGGAACTAAGGTAAATGCAACGGGAGTTGCTAAAACAATATATGCAGTCCTTTAACTGTTTCATATTAGGTCCATGACAGCAGCAGCAGGTGAGTGGTACATCTGCTACAAGTTCATAAAGATACACAGATAGAAGATGACACAAGTTTATGTAGGACACCCGATAAGTACTATACAGTTATGACATCATACAGTATAACAGTATCCATGAACAGGGCCATGCAGAACCCAAGCAACGTATGCAGGCATATGACATGCTATGTCACCACCACCAGTTCCATGTGGCATGCACTTTCCCTGTGGTAGTAGACCTAATTCCTACAAAAGCTTACGAATCACAAGCAGTAGCAACAGCAGTCACAAGTCTAATAAGATGATGGGAAAAAGCATTAAAATATAAAAATAAAGAAAAGTTACTGTCTATAACATTTGTAGTATTCCTGCCTAACCTCTGCTTCATATGCATGGATCTCATCAGGATTCCTTCGATGAAGGTTATCAAAGACATGCTTATGTTGCCTCCTATCCTGATGATGCTATTGTCTTAGACAACCTCTCAGTCATGTCTTGCTAGGCATAAACTTTCTGAAATGCTGCATGATAGGGCCCATTAAGTGTACCTGAAATGGCAAAGGAGTAGACAAAAGAGTCTTGCCCTCCTTCATGAACCATGTAGTCACTGTCCAGACTGCTAGCAGAAGGATGTCATTTTCACAAATTTCCTCTGCAAGTGGTGCTTCTTTCAATAGGAACAAGATGGTAGCCTGTGAATCACATATGTAATGTATGTGCGTGCAGTGCAACGACTTGTGAAGTAGAATGATGTGGGTATGCACACTTAAGTCACTACTACAAGCTCACAATAACAGACTAGATTTGAGCATAAAAGTAGGTAGCACCTTGTACTGCACAGCAAAATATGACTCAGACATGCATGGCTCCTAGGTGAATTGGTTTACTAGTACACATTCTCTAAGCTGAGCTGTGCAGACTTGAGAAGACGTACTATGTATTTGTGCAGCAGCACTAGAATAGTCAACCTCAAATTCTTCCCACTTCTGTCTTGTGTTGCCCTCCCCTTAAGGTGTTGTGGAATTTTGAATGAGGTTTGTTGGCTAAACTTGTAATGTTGTATAGCATGAGTGCCTACCATTTACATATGAGCCTATGAGTCTCTGAGAAACAGCAGCATCATTTGGCTATATATATTATATATATGCAGTCTGGAGAACTGCATGGTACTAAAAATGTATGTGCTGAGCTGCGTTTCCTTTATCTTACCCAGAGTGCACATACTTAAATTAATTTACATTATTAAAGGCTGCTAACATATGTGAGCCTGCATTCATTGGCCTCTTGTAGACTGTAGTGAGAACAGTGTAGCTCAAAATATAACCTGCCCATGTGCATGTGTCATTGTTACACAACATATGGCCCTTCAAATGTTTGGTTTGGCCTAAGTGGTCAAGTACAATAGTCATATGCCTACAGTTGTGGTCCCTCCCTGTATTACAGTAGAGCCATATTATTACAGTCATGTCAGCTATTGTTAGCGGAGATGCCTTTCTTATCCTGACTATACCTGTTGGCATGTTAGTCTGTTATATTTTGTCACATATCTCTTATTACAACTGTTGAAAGGCATAAACCCACAGCCATCCATCTGGTTAAAGTATGTTACCTCTTTGCCTGTAGTAGTCACCCTACCAGTTCAAATAGTATGCATCCTCATAGGTCTGCGCCATGTGTACAAAGATGTGTGCATGTCTGAAGGATGAAGTTGATCTCTGAGGCTGGATTTTTCTGTCCTGCTAAAAATGATGTCCTGTAAACAATTACTTGGGACATATTGATGGCACCTGTTCGGGGTGGGGGTTCTGTCCAGCCTTTTTCACAAGGTGTGGTAGACCATAGACCAAGACATAAATGAACTGGAGGAATGCAATTAAAAGCTATGGAAAGTGTGATGAGTGCTCCAGCCATGCTTCAACATGCCAAGGTAAATGCACTTTCTGTAGCAGCACAGAGAACAGCCATCTGGTAGTGACGGAGTGTTACCAGTGAGCAAGTGGGAGACATGGGAGAGTTGTTGGTTCCCCCAAGAACACAATTTATGCAACTATTTCCACAGAATGGAAACTGACATGAGAATGGTCACACTATTGTATTGTGTACATCATGTACCAAGCTATGGCAGGATGGCAGAAGTACATTAAGGTTTTACAGTCCATCCTATATGGGCACCATTGTTGTGCAGACCACAGGAGCTCACTTTCTGAACAGGTGCCTAGGATCATTTCAATGTCTGTGCTCCCTGATAATTATTGAACTGAACAAGATTTTTAAGAGCTCATTCAATCCCCCCTTCCCACTGGAGGTTAGAGAGAATAGCCTAGCAAAACAAGTGAGACCTCCAGAGTGTCACTTGGGGAGGTACTTGTCACAACACTACCAATTATAAGAGGAGAACAGTCAGAGGCAAGGAGCGGTAAACAGCTTGCTTCATATATTTACAATGGAATGTGGAATATTATGATGGTGATTCAGGAGGATCGTTGTCTCTTTCCAATTGTGCAAGCAACCCATAATGATTTATTGGATGAGACAGAGAACACTTGTTTAGCCTGTTTCCATACTGGGATACAATATTTGAGAGAGGATGGTTTACATACATCTATGAACAAGAGAATCTTACTATGTTAATCCAGAAGGAGGTCAATTTTTTTTAATTATACCAATTTGGTAAAGGACAACAGATAATTTGAATTATTTAACAAAGGATTCATGTTTTTTTTTCAATTAAGAAAAAGGACCTTAGTCCTTTTGGATTTAAAAATATATGTAAAGAAACTGAATTTTGCTGTTTTATTTCACAATGATAGAGATAAATTGACTAAAGAGTTCAACAGGATGAGCACTTTTAACCCCCTCCCCCCAATATAGCCAGTACTAACTGTGAGAAATTATGTGAAAAAGATTTGAGGAGGTTACTTAATGACAAAAAAATATTCTGGACTTAAGCAAAAGGCACAGAATAAATAAAGGCAGAAAACTACTGTAGATGCAAACCACTCTTTATTAATGCAAAATCCTTAAAACAACAAGCGTTTTTGTCCGATTATATGGAGCTGGACAAGGGAGGGGGTATAGTCCTTATAGACAACATTTTATATGAAAGTAAGATGTTTTCCATCTTGCATGATGAGTCCAGATATAGTAAAGTGTCTATTAATGAGATTTCTTATAAAAAAATTGATCTTGCCCTCAAAGGCTTAATTGATCAGGGGGTTATTGATTTTGAGACTTACCAATATCTTGAAAATAAAACTCCTAGGGTACCCTCAATCTTCAGGATACCCAAAGTTCATAAGACCCCCCCCAGACCTATTGTGGCATCATAAGGTTGTAAAATTTCTCCTTTAGCCAAATACCTGGATTGGAAGTCAAAAATGTTATTGGGGGGGGGGGGTGAAAGACATTTGTTAAAAGACTCATGGGAATTTTTAAGCAGGGTCAATGACCATCTCTATTCTGACAACCTAAAGTTTGGTAGGGTGGATGTGGTTGATTTATTTTCAGTTATTCCTCATAATATAGGGTTAATTTGGTTGGGATTACTGAAAATGACATTCTTCTGTGTTTAGAGTTAGCAGAGCTTATACTTTAGAACAAGTTCATGTTCTTTGAGGGGGGGGTTGCCAGGAAACTGGGGTTGCCATGGGGGCTAGTTGCTCCCCTACATATGCAGGCATTATTTTGTCAGTATGGGAAGAAAAATATGTGCATAATGGTATTTATTCGGATTTCTTGACTTTATATGGTCAATTCCTTGATGTATTTTTTGGATAGGTAGCGTTGAACAGTTAGAAGATTTTATGCAATATTTAGATTATACCACCACTTTTTTAAATTCACACACCAGGTTACTACATATTATGTGAATTATTTAGATGTTTCTATTTGCACAACCGAACAATGTTCAAGTCTATGGTGTATAGGAAATCTACATTTTCCAATACATACATCAGTTACACAAGTTCACACCCATTTTGTCAGAAAAAAAGGGATAGTTAAGGGACAATTTGTTCGTATATGTCAGATGACATCCCTGGATGAGGACTATGAAAAAGAATATATAAAGCTGGAAGGTATGATTTTTGATCGAGGATATCTGAGGGAACTTATTGCTAACATCAGGAAAGAAGTTACCCAAGGTTGAAAGGATAAATATTGTCCAGTTTTGGGTCTAGGAAATAGCTTTAATAATAAGGCTATAACTTTTGACCATTCAGATTATGGTAAAGCCTTTGTTACTGGCTTTAGTGTTAATGCATACCAGATAAAAAATATTGTGGAAAAAGAATGGAAAAAATTTTCCGAAGTGATGGGCCTTCCTAATTTGAAGGATAAACCTGTTAAGGTTATTTTTAGGAGAGGTCACATTATTAAAAGTTTGTTAGAATATGCTAATTGTCAAGTTTATACCAGTAGAAGGAACAGTACCTTTAAATGTGGGGCATGTTCACAGTGTGATTACATATCATAGAAAGAACAGATTTTGGCCACTGCTTGGAACAAATTACTTAAAGCATCTACATATTCTAACTGCAATTCCCAGAGTCCAATTTATTTGGTTACCTGTGGGGCTTGTGAAGGCTTTTATGTTGGTAAAACTGAAAGACAATTAAAAAGAAGGATTTATGAACATGTCAATGATATTAACAAGAAAAATAACAGTAATGCATTATATAGGCATACATTGACATGTACTAGGCAAGATTTTCCTTCTTTGTTATTGAACCTGTCCCTAAGGACCTTAGGGGTGGACCATGGAATCTAAGCTGGAATACAGGGAATCATTCTGGCAAATAGTTTTTGAAGCTAACAAACCCCCAGATTTGAATGACAATATATCTTTGGTCCCACTGTTAAAACTCAGGTCTGCTAAACTCTGATTTTTTGTTGTTACATTTCGTAACAAACATTATTATATATTAATTAGTAATTTCATGTAGTATGATTTTTTTAAACAATTTTTACAATTAAATTCTATGTATAAATTATTATAAATACTTTTATAATTTGTTTATAAAATGTTTTTAAACATATTTTTAGCATATTTATAAATAAATATTTTTTACAATATATACATATATATTTTTTAAGTATGTATCATTTTAAAAAATATGCATTAGTTTTTCCCCGGGATTCATGAAGCTTGCGCCAGGCGCAGGCATAGCGTAGGCGGTATAATGCCAAATATGGCCGTCGAGCGATTCAGGTATGATCCAATTCCACGTGCACTACTGGCGTACACCAGAACTGCGCAGCCCTCAGCTTAGGTATGCTAATCACCCCATGCGCAGTGTCACACCATGCAAATGAAGGCATATAGTGATTCATGAAGTGGTGCAGGCGTAGCGTAAGCCCACGGAAATGTAAAGCAAAAAACACGGTTTACATTTTCCCAAACAGAACATCGGAGCTTTGGAAGCGGGCCAGACCCATGTATCACAAAGTTAACATATGCCAATGGTGAAATACACAGCCAATGGCATAAGAAAAGATGCACAACACCTAAAAAACAACATTTAATGTCATGTCCACAGTAACGCACAGCACAACCGCAGGGCATGTGTGCAAAAACTGTAACATAAAGAAATAATATAAAAATGTCATAAAATCGCAACGTAATAGAAATCAGGTTTACAGCATAATACACAATGGTAGGCATGGAACACCACAACCAAGGTGCAAGGGTTGCTAAGGGCCTGCGATAGTGTCCAGCGCGGTAACTATGAATTAGTAGTCAATGCCATGCAAATGAGGCAGATAATACTGAATCGCAAATGTCCCACCGGATGAAGGTTGTACCATATGGTGCAGCAGTATAACACCAAGGAGTGGCTCAGAGGAGATACATGACATCAGCAGAGGGGTGTGCCACCGTAGCAGTAAGCACATTGGAGCAATGCAAATCTGGCCTGTCCGTTGCTAAGCAAAGCTGCAGGACAGGGGTGGGGAGGAAGGTATAGAATTGTTTAGCTGAGAGCACACATGGTGCCCAAAAGCGCATGTGTACAGGGATGAAAACATGCCCGAAACCCAGTAATCGGATGCACGCGCCGTGAACAATAGCACAAACAGGAAGGTCAGGGGAAGAAAATAGGGAAATGCTGAAGTAGGGTAATTGGAGTACTAATGAGCAATCAACACCAATCAACTCACGATGGCCAATCGACGGCAGCTGACAAGTCTGCTTGCAGAAACCTGCAAAACAGGATAGGGGAGGCATTGGAATGCAAAGAAAGGAGGGGAGGTATTGGATTGCAAAGATAGGAGACCTGACACAACAGAGCAAAGCAAACCGACAGCAGACCGGCAGTAGCACACATAACGCAAGATATGCCAGGTCCAGGAAAGTACAAATGAAAGTAGGCTGCTGGATGCATGCCAGAAAATGGTAGGTGCAACGTGCAGAAATGTTAAGGGAAGGTCAAGAGGTAATCCACGGCAGCCAAATGTAATTCAACACCAAAGGCACCACAATAGTAGTTCCGGTAGTAAAACACATAAGATACGCTGTAGCTACAATCGTACATACACACCCTATGACATCATCGGTGTTCACAGCACAATAGTATAAAGTGTGAAAGCACCCTACACACACCTGTGTATTCCCAAACACTGCACCATAGGTGTAAACACATGGGGAACTTTTAAAATGTACATGTTGGGAGCTGCCATAGCTGTGATTCATCAGCATGTGTTAGAGACTGACGGTGTTGTGGAGGATGATGCCGACAACCACCGCAAGCCTCGGAGGAGAAGGAGAGTGTTAAGACCAAGGGTAACCTACCAGGGGCTACATGACCTGGAGATAGTAGAGTGTTACAGGGTGGACAGGGACATCTTACAGCAAATAGTGGAGCTGTGCCGGCCACACCTGAGAACCAGAAACAACAGAGGGGAACCCATCCCAGTGGACACGAAGGTATGTGTAAGCCTGGGAATACTGGCCACAGGTACCTTTCAAAGGCCAACTAGAGATATAATGGGGATCTCACAGGCATCAGCATCCAGGGTACTACACCAGTTCCTGGATGCCATGTTACCACATGCCAATGAGCAGATATACTTCCCCCGAACTCAGGAGGAGTTGGCCAGCAATATGCGCCACTTCCACCGTGTGGCACACTACCCAGAGGTACTGGGTGTGATAGACTGCACGCACATACAAATCAAGTCATCACCCGGTGAGCATGGTAGGCGCTACATAAACCACAAGGGATTCCACTCCATCAACTGCCAGGTCGTGTGCAATGCCCAGGGCATTATCATGGATGTGTGTGCTGGCAGCCCTGGAAGCTACCATGACTCCCATATCTGGCATGCCTCACAGCTGTATCGGGTATTTGTCAGGGGGGACATCCCACATGGCCATCTTGTGGGGGATGCTGGCTATGCACTGGAGCCGTGGATGATGACTCCCATCAGAAACGCACACACACCCATGCAAGAATGCCATAATGAGGCACACGCACAAACCAGAATCATCATAGAGCGTGTGTTCGGGATGCTGAAATCACGGTTCCGGTGCTTGGATACATCTGGTGGAGCCTTGCAGTACTCTCCAGGCACGTGTGCCCACATCATCATAGTATGTGCCATGCTACATAATATGATCCTGCGGTAGCAGCTGCAGCAGGGACAAAATGGTGAAGGCCCTCATAGCCCACTGCAATTGCCAAGGCCATTACAGGCACAGAGGGATTCAGACCATGAACACACTGTGCCAGCCCTGGTCGGCAGACGGAGGCATGCCCAATATGTCTACGCCTTGGCAAAGAGGGAACGTATAGCACATACTCTGACCATGTAGACCCCTATGGACTGACACCTCTCCACCTGCACACACAGTAAAATGGATGGCACACAAACATGACTACCTGTAAATTGTAATGTATAGGTGGCCCAATGTGTGACTCCTACATAGGAAGCCCTCAAACATTGTACACACAACAGCTAATGGAACACGGAATGTCAACACCTGAACAGTACATGAGCCTATCAGCATATGGTGGTGCTGTGTGCCTGTCATGTTCCCAGCCAGATATATTATATATATATATATATATATATATATATATATATATATATATATATATACACATATGCTTATATATAATACAGATAGAAACGGTAATAGAGTGATATATGTTGATATAGATGGATTCAGTGATATCTGCAAATATATATAGATAGGTCAATGACATTCATAACACCTTGGAGGTACAAATAAATAGGATACCGCCAACTATGGAATGTGTAACATACCGACATGCGTAACCACGAGGCTGAAAGACCGATAGAACACAGTACCAGAACAGTACAGCCGCGAGTAATAGTATGATGATATGAAGGGACATTTAGTCACTGCTGCCGGTGTTGCGGTCCACGTAGGTACTGTGTTCAACTGTGTTTGTGAGTGCCATAGTCTGTGTATGTGTGCGTTGAGGGTGCCATGTGCATCTCCGTGTGACTGTAATGTGTGTGTGTGTCCGCAACATGTGTCTATTAGTGCCAAGTCAGAGGTAGATCAGTACGGTAGGTGTGGGTATAGCTAGCCGTATGCATACGGTTACCACCTGTCCCACAGTAGGAGGGACAGCCCCACCCTGGGCAGGTGTGTCCTGACATAAAACAGTACAAAGGGCAAATGTCCGAGATTTTAGGACATTAATATGTCCCATATATAATGTAATAGTCGTATTTAATAGTTATGCCTGTGTGTAAGAAACGTAAATGTTACATGCAATATGATAAGTAGCCAAAGTCCCACAACAATAGGTATTTATTGAGGATAAAAGTATGTGCTAACCTGTGTACTGACCGTGGCTACATGTTGGCCTGTAAACACCAGTGTGTGTCCCGCAAGTGTCCAACAATGACCATATGAAAAGGTGGCAACCCATGGCAAACAGGTTCTTTTACCAACACAACCGCAATGACTGCAAATATCTGGGACAGAAATACAAGGGATAGCTGTCACTTACACATATCCCTTGATATATTGCTGCAATTCTGGAGGTATATAAGTAGCAACCTCACCTGCAGACGATATAGAAACCAATTAACAACGGCCCAATGTACAATCCCGTAACATAAGTCTACTAACTGTTAGCTCTCTAATTAGGGATGGAGCCCACACACATATATATGGAATATGTAGAAATGCAAGCCCCACAAACCTGTATATGCTACGTACACCCACCGACATCCCCCACACTAGAAACTGAAGCGATACAGACTGTAATAGCAGCACAAACATCCAGTCAGTCAATTACATCTGCAGAACCCTCAACATACCGTGTGAGAGACACAATTAAAGGCGTCATGCAAAATTGCAGGCATTGTATAATGGAACAAACAGCCATGTTACAGGTTTTGTTTGCAATAGTCCGTTATCAGACGTTGGGATGACAGGTACACCCACATGTTGAACCACATACTCTAGCTGTCACACACAATCCACGGGGGACATGAATCCAAAGTATACTTGTCTCCATGCATAGCAGTTGCAATTACTTATAACAAAACACAATACAGACTATCTCCCCGAAGGTAGGGCAAATAGGCAACGCCCAAGTGGAGAATTCAATTATACCCCACTGTTGCCGCGTAATTGGTGAATGGAGTAGCTGCACAGCTGATATGCAAGTAATTAGTCACTCAGGAACACCAATTGGTGGGATGAAACCACATGTTACAGGTATCGACGTATATAAGGATGACTTGCCAGACATTCAAACCGTATGCTCATACTGAATACCAGTTGAAACACTGTGAGAGAGATAGAGATGAAACTCCGTAACGATAACAAGGTATGTAGAACACCCGATATGTAAGGTTATGTATAGCATGATCTGTATTAATTAGTTTTACTGTATGTATAGCCTGGTTTGCATTAATTAAACGTGTCCGCAATGCATAAAGTGGGAAAAGGTATTTATGTAGTGATGTCTTGCTGAGCATACTAATGCTTGTAGAAACTGTGCGTCCAGCAGTGGGCCACAACGTACACATCACAGACACCACAAGGGATGCTACATGAGGGCTTTAAACAGAACAATTTCATACAACCCGTCAGTGGTAGGGTATGTCCAACAAGTACGTGCCATAGCAGGGGATAGTATATGTTGATATACTGTCACAGCACGCATGTGTATGGGCATATAACATCAATGACATATCTAAGGTGGTCCCGCTGTGCAAGTATGCTTTGCATTATGGGATACTATGTGAAATATGTGTAATGTATAGTATTGTAGGTAGATATGACAGATATTCTACACAGCATAACAGGCATATCATGCATACCAAAGGTATTGTCTATTGGCATGTACAATAACAGGATACATATGGCTTGTAGGCATGGGGACATTGTAATAGCATGATAGCTAATCTAAATGGAAGGGCTACCAAGTAACCATGCACAAAGGACATGTAATAGCTTCACAGGTGCATAGTGGGGTACTATGCAGTCTGGCAAGTCCATGTGTAAGCACAACTACAGTGTTCACACCAGTGGCACCTCTCTAGGGTAGTGTCCTGTGAACAGCAGAGCCATGTGTCACCTGCACCTCTGCACAGTACAGCCACTGCAGTGATCCCAGGCCTACATGTGTCTCCCAACCACCAAGGGAGGTATCACATGAACAGTGTTACTGAGTGTCCCTGCGTGATGTACATAGGACTCATGTTCCAAAGCATGGTGAGTGTCCGATTTGGGAATGTAACCCTCAAGCACATCACACTCATTGTGGCGTGTGTGCACATATCCATGAGCATGTTGCTCACAGTGGCTTTTGCTTATGTCGCGTATGAGGAGTATATCCATTAATAATGTTGTGGACATGGGCCCTGTCTGATCAGCAGAGGTCACCCCTGAGTATGTAGTATGCAAATGTGTACAGATGTCGTGTCCGTAGTGCAGCCGCATACTTAAACTGTTGGAGCTGAGTAAATGTCATGGTGTGTTAATGTTGTGGTATGTAAAGCTGTAGCTGTTGTGTAAGGTACACCCTAAATGGGGTGGTGTACCCTTGAATGTGTGTAGAAGTCTTGAGTTCAGAGGTACAATGGGTGCCTATGTACCAGCTACACACCCAGTACAGATAAGTGTGGCCATGTAGAAGGATATCCACGCCACAGTGGCAATACGGTAACCACAGGAGTGGGTGCGACGTGTGTACTGCAAACATGTACAATGTGATATGTATGTAGGGGACTACCACCCATGTGATAGTCAGTGGGTGAATGGTGTAATGCAAAGGTGATGTTCATGCACCTTGTGTCATGCAGCTTGACGCCATGATAGTCATATCAGGTATCTGTCACAGTGACACCCGTATGGATGGAGTCAGTATCAGCTGGTGGAGCAATCATGGTGCTTTGTATGCAGGGGTTTGTAAAGCTAGGCAGGGAAAGTCCCCTGTGCTAGCCTGTACCGCAGGGAAGCATATACTGAACATGAGGGGCCCTATGACTGAGGACTGTGGTATGCCAAATGTAACTGACATGCAGTAGGTACTATGGTATGCTGGCCTCACTGTGTGTGTCCTGTCCATGAGCCACATTGCATAACATCCTGAGACATAGGGTACGATGTGCAGGTGGATGTGTATGTTGTCAATACCAGAATGGAGAATGGTGCTGAAAGGCAATGAGAGGACAATGTAGGATGTGTGGACTCCTGTACCATCAGCAACTGCCCTGGTAACTGTATGAAAGGAGTCCACCAGGTGTAGGGGCCAACCCAGGTGGCATCAAAGGACGGGAGCCCAACAATGTCTCTGTGAATGATGTCCTTGATGATGTGCCCCATAGCCATGCAGAACAGTCCAGTCAGGTGTGTAGGACTATAGTCCCACTCGTGCATTGTGGTGCCACCTGTGTGTAGTGTGATAAATGCTGCTGTGTGCCATTCAGGGGCTACAATGTCTGAAACAAGGCTATTACTGAATATGGTGGCCTAGTGGGGAGACATGTCATTCAGAGGTTTGTGGACATCACAGCCTGGGGCGTTGGAAGGTGACATGGGGCCAGTATCCCAGGACATATAGAGTGCAGGTTAGTACTGTGTAGGTGTGACCACAGGGACACCACAATGTTCCTGTATGGATTGTGGCCCTGTAGTGAGTGAGAGGGTGTAATGTTAGCATTGAATCCATCCTCCAGCATGTTGCCAACATCACCTGGGTCTGTAATGTTCCTGAGTGACTGTTGTATGTGACAGCAGATGTGGGTGTTGCCATCGACTACTGACATACCACCATAATGCCTGGTGGTACGCCCCGGAATGTGTCGCAGTAATGTTTACGTAGCTAGTCTTGGAGTATGTGATGAGGGATCCTGTGGCCCTACCAAGACTGACCAGTGAGCTACCCCACCCATGGGAATGTACACCACTGTGCAACAGCCTACACCTGTTGTTGTACATCATATGTCCTTGGAACATAACCACCAGAGTGGCGTCTGTTATCTGGTGTGCACCATCATGGCTCTGTGTGGAATAGCATGATCCATGCAGTTGTGTACATGCTATTGAAGTGCACTGGGGTATGTTTCAGCATTTGTATGTGCATCGTCCATCTGCACGGGTATCATGACGTTAACAACCGCTGTCAGAAGTAGGTGCTGTAGTACTCATGTACTGTGTATGCTGTGATGGGTGTGGTGCCGGGATGTGGCTAACAAGGTTGATTAGCATATGTTCGGAATCCACCAATGAGGGAATAACCCCAGGTGTGTAACACCAGTCACATGGTGGTAGTGTTCATGTCAAGGTTAATTTTGGTCACGGAGGTGGTGTGTATGGGTTGATCCAGCAGAGTGGAGGTTATGACTCATGGATGTGTTGGTACATGAGTGGCTATCCCAGTTAAGTGTGGGGTAGTGTCAGTCACACATCAGTAGTAGCTGTCTGAGCCCCACTGTCCAATATACAAACAAATGAGGTATGTTAACCATGGGGTATGATGTTGAATCTGTGTTACAATGTGTATAGCGGTCCGGGAACACAGTTAGGTGCATGTGGAGCACCTCTGATGTATTGTGCTAAGTAACTAGCCAGGATGTGTGCACAACATAGTGGGATATGGGAACCCCTCAGCTGTGGGTGTGCCGGTCCAGGTATGTGCCTGAAAGGTATGGTCTGTCTATAATCTGTCATTGCAGGTGTGCTCTGCAGAGCCTAGAGGCAGGTCCCAGTCACTGCAGAGATATTGGAGTGGTGTATTATAAGGTGTGCCTTGCCTGCATGCATCACAGAGGAAGATGCAAGCATTGTGTCACATGCCCCCATGTCGTGCTTGCCAGTTCCCGTTCTGCAGGTGAATGTTATTGGAAACTGTGCAAGACAGGCAGTATAGAAGCAGCAAGAGCCTTACATGTGAGCTGTACTCCCAGGGCTGACAGGTGCAAGTCATCTGTGAAACAGCATTGTATTTGAGCAGGTCAGTCAAAGCGGACAGATACCAGATGCCTGTGGAATGACAATAGGAGCATAGGCAACTGTTGAAGTGACACAGTCGGTCGTTGTACAGTGGTATCGTGTCCGGACGAATGCATAATGCTCCCCAGGGCTTGGCCCACACCCTCAGGGCTATAAGACTGGTGAGCTATTGCATGTCCCTGCACACGTAGTCTGTGAAGTGGCATCTCAGGGCAGTCACACTAACATGGAGAATGACCGTCACATCGTACCTGGCAAGGTGTGGCATGGGTGCATAGGTTATGTTGCAGAACCAGTTACCCGACAGCAAGATGTAAGCGACTATTGCCTTGTGTAGCCTGCTGTGTGGAACTGCAGTGTGACTCCCTACAGAGTCACCTATGACTGGTGTGTTGTGGATGTTATAATGCCCTATTGGCTGTATGTGATGGGCACACATGAGTCTGTGGGCTATAAGTTGGTGATGTTGTTTTCCATGATGGGGGCTACCTCTGGTGCCTACACAGAGTATGGAGATGTACTGCACAAGTTATCCTCGTAGGTGTGGCCTGTGGTGGAGATCATGTGAGACTATGTGATGGGTGGGGTGTGTTGCGAATGTTACACATCCCCACATGACTGTCAGATGCAGTCAGGGTTGGTGACAGCATTACCCCCAGCCATAGCTGTCATCCTCCTGTCCCCAAAATGAGGAACATTAGCCCTCATAATGTGTGACAAATGGGCAAAACGTGGAACACTTACTACTGGCTTACTAACAGCTTCAACTAGGAAGGGCATATGATGGCTAAAATAGGCTGGTTTTACGTATAAAAAAGATATTCTAATGAATTAATATGATTCCCATCTATTTAGCCATGGCTAGCAGTTAAACAATTTCCAACAATGAATGTGTGACAGACCCTTTCAATGTGGAACCTTGAGGAACATGCACTTTTAAGACCCCAAATGAGGTACGTTCCTCGTAATGAGGTACACTTGAGAGCTATGCCCCCACGTTACGTGTGTACAACAGCTGTTGTACCATAAGCAAGCTTGGAAGTGTAGGACAGCCAGTGTACCTGTGGGAAATGGTGTGGAATGGGTGCTATATTAATCAGTAGCTCATGACATGCTCACAAGTTCTGAACAAGTGCCTAGCATGACCATACAATACAGATAGGGTGTTGGATAATATCAACTCACAAGTGGTGATGACAGTCATTATGGGTGGCACCGCGCTATAACCCTGCTGAGTATGGTGTGCATGTCCATGAACCATTATCACTGTAGATGTTAGCAGTACAGATGTACAAGACAGCACGGATGTTTGATTACAAATACCTTTGTATGTCACAGGAGTGTTCCACCAGTGGCCTGTTGACAGACTCACAACTACAAAAGGTGCAAGAGTGACATGTGCACATCACACCAGTGCCAGCTACAGTAGAACAGGGTTAATGTGTTGTACTCCACCCTCATTGTAGCCCATACCACACAGACAAATGTTAGGCATCTGTGTATGTAAGGCTGTGAATGGCCATGACCTATGAGTATAGCTGTGTCAGTGTTGTGAACAACATACAGAATGGGCTGTGTGGGTGAGGTGTGTGACATATGTGCACAGTCTGATGGATGATACCAGCATTGTCACCACTAGGTGAACATCCCTGTACCCATTAACTACTACCTAGGCTGTGGTCAACATTATGGACACTGTGTAAGGGATGGTGCTGTGCAGTGCACCCCCCAACTTGGTGACGTCTCCAGGCCCCTTAGGTAGTCATATGAGGTACCCATGTCATGTCAGGGTGCCATCCATGAGCACGGAGATCGCTGGACAGGCATATACAGCACTGTGGTGACCAATATTGGATCACATACCACCTTTTAGGGGTAATGTCCATGCGTGGATGGGCGATACCAGCCTTCACAATCCTCACCTCCACTATGCAGCATGCTGTCTACCTTGCAGAAAGACATTTGCTACACCATGATGATGGACATGCTACATGTCCATATCCTGATCTGTAAGACATATGTCATGGATAGCCACCGTCCTAATACTAGGATCGCCACAGGCTGGACAGATCCCTGTGCCATATATGTGACATATTCCTGCCATACCATGCAACCCTGTCCATCAAAGCTGCACATGTCATCCCAGTCATACATGGTGTGATGGCCGCATGGTAGATGTACTATCAACTGACTGGATCAGTAATGTGGCACTGATGCACCTTGCGGTGGCATAATGGCTGTCTGTTACAGCTTGGAAACTGTGCCCGCACATGCTATGGTTGATAACCATCCCTGCGAATGATGTCTGACTAGCCATTGTCCCATGTCTATCACATGTGCAACACAGGTGATCCGTGGCAGGATGTGGAACAGTTGTACAGTGCTGTGTAGATGTATATGGCAAAACACATGCATGTACAGGTGTCCATGCATATGTGTGCATTGTCACTGCTCAAGTCCATTACCGCTGTGTCTGTGTTGATATGTGACATATACACAGCATCAAGGTCAACAGCATTACCGTGGACACATCCAGGCATGTGCAGATAGGTAAGAACACAAGTGCAGGCAAATAGACATGCCCACAGCAAGATAGCATTCACATGGAGTATGAACACTGTAATGAGGTGACACATATATGGTGATGATATCCAATGCATAATGGGTGTGACATGTGTGTGACACAAACACGTCAGTCATGTCAGTGTCATGATGCTTTGCAAAGATAACTGTGCAGATGTAGTAGATGTCATAGAAATGTATGTGCAGCAGTATCTCTGTACATCTCTGAAACTGTGACCTGTCACCATCATTATGTCTTACAGATAATGCCCCGTACATGCCTTCCAGCATACAGCCGCCAGGAGGATGATGTCCTCATCCCACAGCTCCATGAGAACTATGACTTGTTGTTCAGCCATGTGCCACAGCATGCCCAGCAGCGGGATGACCTGTTGCAGGATCTACACAGGAGGGTGAACGATGTGGGTGGCCATAACCGCACCTACCAGCAGGTGCGCAGACACTGCACGGACTTGATACGACATGCAAAACAGCGTGCCACTGCAATCACCAGGGAACAAGGTGGAACAGGTGGTGGGCCACCAACCCACTCACACACACCGAGGAGCTACTGGCCAGTCTGGGGACACCCAGGGAACAGCATCCACAAACACTAGCTGCCATTGTGGAGGTGGGTGTCTCCCAACCAATGAGCCTGGAGTTGCCTGGTAAGTCAGTACTGCACATATGGCTATTATATCCCATTTAGTTGCATGTGTCACTGTACATTATCTAAAGTAACAACATATGCAAGGTATGTGGACACACATGCTGCATACTACAGTATGCTACTCTGTGTATGCACACATGTGCATACTATATGCTATTACACAGGTGAATGTGTTAACATGCACAGTGCAACTTGTGGCTGTCATATAGTCATGGATAATGTTCATACTGCTGTGTCACCCCTATACAGGTACCTCTGGCATGCCGCACAGACATGAGTCCGTTGCAGGTGAGACTGTCATCAGTATCAGGCATGTTACAGTGTAGATCTATTTGCCATGTGGCCAGTTAACACTTGCACACTTGATGTTTGCTCCAGTCACGATATACAGGTTGCATCACCCATCATTCACACAGGCCACCCATGTGAAATATATACAAACAAAATGATACACCGACTTGAAACCACAGTACTTGTCATTGTGACATGTGTGGTCAGCTGTGCATACAACGGTGGAGGTGTTCTACAATGGAGGTATATGTAGTATGCATTGGAACAACATGTGTGGTACGCACACAGTACCACACAGTGAGCTGTGATATGGGCAACCCACAGGTGTCACCATTGTGTCATATGCCCCTGCATTGGGTGCACACATTGTGATGTGCCACCTGACATGTCCCAGACACTTAGTGTTCTGTCTGCAATATTGTCACAGTATCGCATGACCTATACCCCACATACCAAACATACAACCCGTTGTCTGCATAGCCCTGTGGATTGTGACATATCTGACATCTATGGGTGTATGTCATATGTGACAACACAGACATGTGAGATAGATGGCCATCACACACATTTGGCCAACACATGTGCACACATGGCCATGGGGGATGGCCAGAGACACATAGCCACACAGTAGATGGGATGTGTATACACCCTGTTGCACATTGTCCACACATGGTCCAATTATAGCCTTAGTTGACTGATTATACAGTTGATGTGGTACACTGGACATCCTAAAAGCCTGTGCACAGCTACTGGAGGTGTCACTGAAGTCTACCATATACGATCTGTTGACCATCATGACTGTGTCATAGCATGCAGTTATGGCTATGCAATGTGTACATATTATGCATTCTACAGCAATATAGATGCCTCATGATGCCATGCAATGGCACAGTGTCTGTACTTCACACTGTATAGCAATGTAGACGGCTCACACTACCTTCCCATGCTCATGCACATTTGCTAAACATTCATTCTATCTGTAGGGCATACAGACAACACTGCAATGTGAAGCCCATTATGATGCTGCACATGTGTCAGGACACCATTGTGTCAGACATGTATGCATGTTAATGCACATGTCAGCAGATTACATGTCAAGGTCACGTCAGCCATGTGTGCTGTTATCCTGTTCTGAGTCACATGGTGTATCATGGGGATGCATGCATACTACCATGATTGTGTGAACTGCATGGCTACTGATATGACACCTGCTTGCTGTAGTGTGCACCCCAGGGAGGTATGCTTACTAACACTATCAATGTCTGAGCTGCATGCCCTCTGCTGTATCACAGGCATGCTGCATGCCATCTGTCAAATCACATGCATGATGTGTCTGTGTGTGTCTGTGTGTGTCTGTGTGTGTCTGTGTGTGTCTGTGTGTGTGTGTGTGTGTGTGTGTGTGTGTGTCTGTGGGTGTGTGTCTGTGGGTGTGTGTCTGTGTGTCTGTGTGTGTCTATTGTACTTTACAGTATTTCTTTGCATTCACAGGTGATGTAGGTGCATTACCCTCCTGCGGTCCATCTGATGTTAGTGTCCCCACAGATACTAGCGGTGATGAACATATACATGAGGTACAGGCAGGGTTGTCAGGGGCTGAATCTGTGCCAATGGTTACCATCCCAGCTATGTCCCCCTCTTCCCCGCACACAGTTCTGCTGCCAACACATACCACATCACCAGTGGCCATAGAGGAAGAACAGTCAGCATCTGTTAGCGTGGAACAGGAACGTGTGGTGGCTACAGAAGGTGTGTCTACACACCATGGTGTCAGTGTAATATCTGCAGATGTGCCACACAGGCATGTGGCCGGTTCTGCTCATAGGAGGACCTCTGGCAGACATGCACCTGCAAGACAGAGCGCAGCAGCTGGTATCACCAGACGCATGTTCCAGACTGTAATGGCAGCACAGGCACGTGCTGAACGGCAGAACAGAGAAGGGCAGAGGCTGCAGAGGGCTGCTATCCATACCCTAAATGACAACATCCAGGCATTGGCAAATGCTCAACAGCAGATTGCTGATGTTCTGGATAGGCGATTGGGTGACATGGTCGGAATCCTTGACTGTGGCATGGCAATCTGCGAGCGTGAGCTGTCTGTGCTGGAACATCTGGTAAGAGTGAGGCATAGGCCACGTGGACGTAGGCCAGGAACACCACCTAGTGTAGGTCGACGTGAGCGTGCCACCTCACATGCCCGCTCCCATAGTGCCGGTAGCAGTAGCAGTGCAGCTGGTGCTGCGCTGTCCACACCAGGACACAGCAGGCCACATGGACGTGGCCCTGGACGTTCTCAGTGGGGACACAGTTCCAGCGGACATGTGTCGTCGGACAGTAGCCACTCTGTACCTCCACCTGGTAGTGCCCGTGCAACCCCAGGCAGGCACAGGTCACGTGGCCGTGGACGGACACAGTGAGCTGTAAAACCTGGTCTGTACAATCTGGAGCTGCAATTATACCCCGTGTAGGCCTCACAAATGGCAGAACTGTGTACACACATACACGCACACAACAAACACAACTGTAGGGCTCCACAACATCCACATGCATTCTGAACAGACATGTCCAATCAAATCACCGGCCCTTACACACACACATGATGTCATCCATTGGTGCAGCCTATGCCCCTGGCAAACATATCACCCTGTGCATATGATGAAGCCTGTGCCACATCCCTGTCATCCACACCATCGGTGCAGGGATATGCTCAAATATTCTGATGCACAGGGTGAACAGAATAGTGAGAGGTGTATGTAATATTACCTGTGTATGCATAGGGAGGGATGTGTATGTTGCAGTGGTTGTGTGTGAATACTGAGAGATGTGTATGTGACATAGGTTGTGTACTGTCGACATGCACTGGTCATACCATGTAGTTCAGGTGCAGCATGCATTGTGATGTGTTCACGGTATGTGTCTCGGTTACATCTGTAGCACCATGTTGGTTGTGATACCCTGGTTCCCTCCTATGGTGTACTTGCATGTGCCTACAGGTAGCAGTGTTTGCAGTCCCCCACGTGTAACTGTGGATTACTCACAGGCACGTCTGGCAATATCAGCATGCTAAATGTACCCTCAACCTGACTGTTGGAAACACCAACATGACACAGATGTCCGCACATATACTGCACCTGATGCATGTGGTCAGTGCCACAGGCTACACTGGACAGAGACGTGACATACATAGCAGGACACAATACAGGTATGGTGACATGGTGCAGGGGTTGTACACAGCCGTCTGGCCAATGATGATGTGAGGTGTCACTTGGTAGCTGGAGGCCACACTGTGTAGCAGTAAGACCCTGTAACAGTACGGGAACATGGCCACATTCACGGGGTGTACACCACTATAACGCACATCCCATAGTGTTGAGGTGGGGACTCTTACCTATGTGGTCATCACCCTCACAGTACTATGCACCCACACGACGTGTCACAGAGAAGGAACATGCACAGGTAGCCAGTATGGCTGGGACCTATGGCATCAACAGGGTAGTGCACTGCATCACCATTATGGGTTAGTCACCACGTGGGGTTAGTGATCATTTCTCACTGTATATTAGCATACACCCTCACACCAAGCACCAGACATACATACATACACACACACACTGTGGTGACCACACATGTGTATACGGACAGCCGATGTGTGGCACCACACTGGCCGACGTCATGCTTCCTACACTGACGTATGTACAGATCTCTACAACGGTGTACAGGGATGTGTAACAACTGGGACATAATCCCCACAATATGTGGCATCTCTGGTCACACATTTGGACACACATGGCAGTGTTGGGAATGATACACCTGCCATATGATGACACGTTTGATAGACATGCAGCGGTATTGATTGCATTATGTGTACCAACGCTATGTCTGGCAATTGTGCTGCTATATGCACATGGGAGGTTGTAGGTGTTACAGGTGCCATGTGACATATAGTTGGTAACACCTGACCGCTGTGTATGCGTTATGTCAGCACCATCACGTAACAGTGACATAGCGTACTGTTTGCACATGGCATGATAGGATGGTGTGTGACACAACTGTGAGCCAACCCCTGCACACATACATCTACACAGGTGGTTCACCACTTTATGTACACACATCCCTCCATACGTGCTGTTTGTATGTCACTATATACAGGTGTCAATGATGGGGCTGCATTGCGACTGCATGTCGTAGTTAGGTGCAACTATGTTACGGACATCGGCCACTGCACATGCATGTTTGCTGCATGCACAGTACAGATGTCACATGTGTCTCCTGTTGCCATGTTTGTATGCATTGCTATTGTTGGACATGTATGTAGACATACATAACACATGGACTGTGGTATGATATCACGGATGTCACAGGCGACCAGTACAAGGGTATGTGTCCTGGTCAACATTGCTACCCCCTGTAGTGTGAGCATTCAACAAACATGGACCCACCTTCCATTTGCGTGCGTAGCATTGCTTAGGCCACTGTTATGCACGAGGTACATCAAAGGCTATGCTATGTATGTATGTGTTGTGTGCGCAGTCCATGCACACATCCACACAATCACATGTATGACATATCCAGACGTGTGTTCATTGGTGTACAGCAACAGTCATGTGTCACAGCTGTGTAAGGGCCGTGGTATGTCTTGAGCTGACCTGTTCATGTATACTGGTATCGTTGCAATGCATAACACCTGTTGGATCCCTGTCGGTATATGTGTACTCTGCACAGCTGGTGTACACCTCTGTACAGCCCAGTGGTCATGTGTCACATGGTGTTGTGGTACTGTAAGGCTGTGTATTGCTGCACCGACAACATGGTGATGACTTGACAGCTACAGTGTACACTGCAGTGTGTACATGTGTGACCTGCACCTGTGACAGCTGTGATGGCAGCTGAGTGTGTACAGGTCACTGCATGTGTGTGACCGCCCTGTGCGTGAGGACAGTAATACCTTACTGTGCCCTTCTGTGTGTACACTCCATCTGCATGCACGACAGCCCTTTGCAACAGCTAAGTGTGTGAGCATGCCCAGTATGCTGCTGTGTAGATGGACACACAGTACAGTCCATGTACGCAGTTGTGTAGATGGACACACGGTACAGTCCAAACTGAGACCTTCTGTGTTTACACTCCATCTGCATGCAAGACGGCCCTTTGCAACAGCTAAGTGTGTGAGCATGCCCAGTACACCATTGTGTAGATTGGCACATGGTACAGTCTGAACTGACGTATATTACCAGGTGTGTGGCCATGACCAGTGACACCTTGTGTCGGTGATGTCCCTCTGTGCATGGGCATGGCCGTTGACATCCTGTATTGCCATGGTGGTCATCCAGGCAACAGATTTCCGTATTCAACGTCAGGATGGATGCTTACCGAGTACACACTGGGTGACTATCTTGAAGGGTGTACTGTCTGTGGTGCGTACTGTGTCTATGTATTGTTGTTGTAGTGCTCCATACATGTATACTTGCCCCGAGTACACCACTGCTGTGTGTTTGTGTACGTCTACCATGGGACAGTACTATGTCTGATCGTACACTCTCTATACAATCCCTGCCAGCGTCCTGGCATTTGCGGATGATGACACGCGCCTAGAAGAATGCCTGTGGGACTGCTGTGTTTAGTAATCTCGGTAGCGCGTTCTATAAATGCGTCATGCTGTAGTGTGATAGGGTAGTTAGGTGTATGTTCGACTCCCAGCCCTTCCAAGTGTGTGTGTGTGTGTGTGTGTGTGTGTGTGTGTGTGTGTGTGTGCGCATGCTCCCATCCTCCTGGGGACTCAGGTTATGCTTTTAGACGCTTCACACCACAGATATATCCTGCTGATGTCTTTGCCTTTGCGGATGTCGACACATGCCTAGAAGAATGCCTGTGGGACTGCTGTGTTTAGTAATCTTGGTAGCGCATTCTGTAAATGCGTCATGCTGTAGTGTGATAGGGTAGTTAGGTGTATGTTCGACTCCCAGCCCTTCCAAGTGTGTGTGTGTGTGTGTGTGTGTGTGTGTGTGTGTGTGTGTGTGTGCGCATGCTCCCGTCCGTCTGGGGACTCAGGTTATGCTTTTAGATGCTTCACACCACAGATATATCCTGCTGACGTCTTTGCCTTTGCGGATGTTGACACGCACCTAGAAGAATGCCTGTGAGACTGCTGTATTTAGTAATCTCGGTAGCGCATTCTGTAAATGCGTCATGCTGTAGTGTGATAGGGTAGTTAGGTGTAAGTTCGATTCCCAGCCCTGCCAAGTGTGTGTGTGTGTGTGTGTGTGTGTGTGTGTGTGTGTGTGTGCGCATGCTCCCGTCCGCCTGGGGACTCAGGTTATGCTTGTAGACGCTTCACATCACAGATATATCCTGCTGACGTCTTTGCCTTTGCGGATGTCGACACGCACCTAGAAGAATGCCTGTAGGACTGCTGTGTTTAGTAATCTCGGTAGCGCGTTCTGTAAATGCGTCATGCTGTAGTGTGATCGGGTAGTTAGGTGTAAGTTCGATTCCCAGTTCTGCCAAGTGCGTGTATGTGTGTGTGTGTGTGTGTGTGTGTGTGTGCGCACGCATGCTCCCGTCCGCCTGGGGACTCAGGTTATGCTTTTAGATGCTTCACACCACAGATATATCCTGCTGACGTCTTTGCCTTTGCGGATGTCGACATGCACCTAGAAGAATGCCTGTGGGACTGCTTTGTTTAGTAATCTTGGTAGCACGTTCTGTAAATGCGTCATGCTGTAGTGTGATGGGGTAGTTAGGTGTATGTTCGACTCCCAGTTCTGCCAAGTGTGTGTGTGTTTCCAGCTGCATGACAACAGTACAATGCTTTTACAGTATTCACGCACCATAACATCTGTGCGGCGTCTTTGCCTTTGATGCCGCTGTCTACAGGAAAAGGTGCCATCCCCCCAATGAGTATCTACTAATCATGGTTGCACGTTCTGTCACTGCGTAATGCTGTTGTGTGGTACAATGGTTATGTTCGTGTTCTTCTCACAACCCTGCCACGTGTGTGTGTGTGTGTGTGTGTGTGTGTGTGTGTATGTCTGTATCTATCTATCTATATATATATATATATATATATATATATATATATATATATATATATATATATATATATAATTCCTGCACATAACTCTGCTCTTGCATGGACAGCTGACTGTTTCATGTATCGCATATTTGCATAGCTTTCACATACCAATGGGGTATGTTGCAAATCTCAACATTGTCCGTGCAACGTTCGTGTTACTGGCGGTGTTACACTCCCTTACAGGCGTTTGCTGTATAGCTTGGCAGACATCTATCCTTGCTGTACTCTCACTCTACTCGTACATGCCGGAGGCTTCATGTATTATGGTCTAGTTTTGCTGTGTGTATGTCTATTTGTGCTGTGTGCATGGCTGTGGGTATGTCCCACTGTCATCATTTGTAAAGGTGACAGCCCTATAGGTACTTCATGTAGACTGCTGTGTCATTTGACATGTCAGCACATACCTGCGGACAGTACTGAACGTCCTACTGCAGTGCTTTTCATACCTTCTGAGTTATCTTGCAGTCGATAATGCTGTTTCCTCACACATGTATCTGTTTCTGATCATACCACTCAACCTCCTAGAGCAAACATCTGGACAAAGCCTTAACTGATAGTGGGACACATAGGGGCAGAATTTAAATATTGCTCTTACAAACGTAGATAGTTGACACAATAATAGGTTTTGCATTAGTATGACTTTTCTGACGGATTTGGTGTCTTAAACTCACATGTTTGTCATTATTTAATGACTTCAGTTCTCAGGAATTTGCCAGAATGGTACTGATTTTAAGAGGAACACACCAAACATATGAGGCAAAAGTTTGCACATTCTGCGTAAATCTGTACAGTTGAGGAGTATGTGTCTGATACAAGATATCAGTTTTCTGACACCAATACACACACTGCATGGTGGCATCACAGGCCAGATGCCATTACATTTATATTGCAGGACACACCCACCCAGAGGGTTGTATTCCTCACAAAGGCCAACAGCTGCTTATCCACACTTATTATTCTATCATGTACCTTATGTGTACGCTGGTATTTGCGCTTTCCGTCAGTGGCAGAGCTCACGTACGAGTATGGGGGACTGGACATTGTAACGGTGACACTGCATGACACCCTGAGGGACACATTTCTTTTGAGTCTGTTAACCTTCCACATTGTCTTTCACAGGGCATATGTTGTCATTCACATTTGTCGGAGTACATGCTTATGACTTGTACATGTTTTGTCATTTGTCCTGACATCTTTCTTCTCACCTGTCCACCTAGTATCACTAGTTCTGTACATGTATTTTGGACAGGTTACCTTCATACCTCTCACCTGTACACATTATGGGTAAATGCCCTGATGTTTGACCTTTGCTCTTGTTACATTTGTCATAATAATGTGCCTTTCTGGTAAATTACTGACAAGGCATTACGAACTGTGCGGTTAGATAATAGTGACTGACATTTCTATGTCATGATTAGTAACACTCATAAGATTCGTATTCTTGACTACGCCAGTATTCTATGAACGTTCTGACTTTGTCTGGGGTATATCTAATATAGTCCCTATTTGTATTTCATGTACTATGCCTTAGTGCAGCTGTCTTATTCTGACAGTTTGCCAGGTATGGTTACCATCTTGGTCGCACACATGTCCATCCATGATAATCGCCTACATGACACTGATATAGGGCCCTGCATATTCCCACAATGGTTTACACAATATCCAGTGGATGGTTTGCCCCATTATTGAGAATATAGGCGTGTGCTATACCCACATCACTCCCACGGGGCGGACCTAATAAATCTGTGCCAAACAACACCTAGGCCCATTTCTGCATACCCATTATTCCCATACCTGACACTCCTCCACAGTACCCATTACACATGTTTAATGTGAGTGGTACTAAAGTGTGGAGACGCTTATAAGCACTCCCCACTCTCCGGAAATCAGTTCGTACGTCATACATTCTATCGACACATGTGTTATTACCCTTGCACCTGTACTGTTGCATGTACAGCTATATCGTATTTGCTGAGGTCACTTCTTTTGCGTCAATGACAGTTGACACTACATATGGATCAATTTTTGGGGTCCTGCAATGGACACCTATATTCATGTTTAAAGTGTAGAACTTGCCGGACTGTCACTTTCTGGCCAATGGTTTGGAAAGCAGCGGTTTATTCATCTTTCGTGCATGTCTGTTTGTCTACCCATAATAGCTATGCCGTGGCCTATTTATGTACATATGTCATATCTACGGGACATATGTTTGTTGTGTATACATATATACATGTACAGTCCTCATTTTATAATTTGCTTTGGTTTACGTCTGTGGATTATGTGTATACACATATATCTATATCCATACCATACCTTTCCACTGTACAGATTGTCGCAGAATGTACAGCTGGTTGCCTCTTTATCTTCGGTGTGTTTTTCATAACCTTGTGTCTATCTGGCAATTTTGTGGCATTTCATTAAAGACTTACGTTGGGAAATACTGGCAAGCAGTTCAGGTTATGACTGCATACCCTTCAGAGAATCAATGCTACTGATACACCCGTTATTCTATCCACTTTCTATGTTTGTTCTGGCACATATCTGAGGATTGTCCCTATTTGTACCAGTAGTTTGCATGGCTTTGTCTGGTTTCATACTTTACGGAGTTAACAGGTTTGAGCCATGTATATATAACATGGGGGAAACAGCATTCATTTACTATGCTGTGAGCAGATCACACATGCACAGGCGCACTTGCATATACATGTTGTGGGTTACATCTGTTTAATAGATATGTGTGCTTGCACGGCCTTTCATACTTCTGACCGTAACACTTACATATCTGTAGTCCAGTTTACGGACTGGTGTGAAACACATGGTTCACCTTTGCGTACTTAACTGTGTGTACAGCACGACCGCATTCATTACACTTTACAGGGATATCTGCAGTGGTCGTAGGTCAACTGGGACTGCATTCACGTTGGACGGATGCCGGAAACCGTATTCTGTTGCTGTTCTGCCTCATTGATATGCATGCCCATAGTACTTAGCTACATCAACATATGCCTCACTGCTGCACTTACAACACAGGCATCCATTCCCCTGCTGTGAGAAACACGGTACTACATATTACACATTCCCTATTGCCTACTGCTGTGGACCCCAGCTGCATTGTTAATCACTCCGAGGATATGCAGAACACCAGGGCATATAGTCGTATCACATACACGTTTCTGATTGTCAGGGTGTTCATGTAGTGATCTGGGTATAGGCTTGTCCGCCTGGTGAACGGAACTTCCCTGGCTGAGTTCAAATGTCAGATGGAGCATGTGGACAGGGAGCTTCTCCCTATTATGAACATTTTACCTGTATTTATAGACACATGTGTTTGGGCACCTATCAGGAGCTTATTCTGTTGGCTGTACATATTATGGGTGGGGTTGTTACAGTCCATACTCCATGGTGGGGGGGGGGGTTCCCATTCACATTTGACTATTACCTGTATTCATTCATACGGGGATTATTTTTTTGGACATGATGTGACTACAAGTATGCAGTTGTACATTACACAAATGTCATGGGTTGTTACTGTACATATGTACGGACCATACCTCTCAACCTCTTTGAGCAACAAATCTGCGCAAACCCTACATGATGGGGAGAGTAAGAGGGACACATTTTAACTAGTTTCCTTACAAGCTTATAACATTGATAGAATACTAGGTTTTGCATTATCATGACTCTTCTGCGGGATGTGGAGTGTTATACTTAATCCTCATTATTTCGTGACGTCAATCCACACCTATTTACTGGACAGACGCAGATTGTCAGAGGCACACAACAATATGAGCCAACACTCTGGTCATTCTGTGAATATCTGGACAGTTGAGTGATATGGTACGAACCTCTGTAATACGCTGTTGTGTTCTGGCACAGCAGTAGCTCAGCATTAGGGACAGATGTCGGGATGTGCTAGCAGATAGTTGAGTTTCAGACTTCATACTCCGGACATTAATGCCATTGTGCAAACTGTCATTCTATGATATATATCTATGTTTATCCATCCACATGGATATATTCCTGCTTGCACCTGTTATACATTCTAGGGATCTCACTCCTCTGAGCTCTCCATACTCCTGCTCCTCTCTACCCTCCAGCTTAACCAGACTTAGCTGACACTCACTTGACTCCAAGTATGTCATTGTTGTAAATGTCTGTATTACCACTACAAAACTCTGGATTTGCACTGTCTTATTATGCACATTTTATGCATGTGTATTTCCTGACTGTATGCATTTTACTCTTGTATTTTACCTTTAACATTATGTAGCCTTTATTTCCTTGTATTGCTTGTGGAGCTTTTCTACCCTGCCTCCGATGTTACTGGGCACTTCTTCACCCGGTGGACTTCCCGGGTACTCAGACTGCACATACATGAATAACTTCTAACAGCTATCTTTGCATATTGTACCTGCTGTTGTACCTTTGTCTCACTTGTATTCACGGCTCTGTCCAGATATCTAGCTCACACAGGTTGTCAGGTATGGTCGGTCACGCCGGCACACACTAGGTATCCCTCACACTTCATCAGGGTTATCCTGTTAATGTCAGGTGTCTTCCTCACCCTTCTGCCGTTTGCCACTATGCGAGTGTGCAATATATTCTCCCGCATATTTGTGTGGGGACATGTGTGTCATGGGAAGGTGTTTTGACACGTGCGTCACGGGAAGGTGTTTTATCCTGGGTACTAGGTTATGCATGACCACTCAGGTCTGGACAGTGTCTTGGACCTCTACTTCACATTCTGACTTGTGTCCAGATATGTACAGGATTGGACATCTTGTCGTCATACCCATTCTACTATTTACACAGGTTACTTATCCCGTAAGGGATATTCCAGAAATTGGACCATTCCACACAGAAAAGATATCGAAATGTATTTTGGCTTTATGAAAATGTGCAGGGGGTTTAACATGCAGGGTATACATGGCTTGCTATCCTGACACTGCCTAGGGTGACAATACCTACTACATATGCGTAGGGGTCGGTATGTGTAGCTGTGTCTGCAATGAACCAGTGGGCCACGTACGGGTGGATTTGGTGGACGTTCTGTTACGGGGGTGGGTTGTGTGATGTGGAGGGTATGCTGGGTAGCCCATTATGCAGCCAGGTGTGTTGCATTTGTTATGGCCAGTTCCATCAAGACCAACCTGTGAGTATGTGATGGTGACATATCTATACATTTTGATCGCACATTTACATGATACATATGTTTGTGGGATTGTGTTCTACACTATGGCCTGTCTGCTTTTCTTGCAGCTGTTTCTCCATGTGTTTGTGTTTATGTCCACTTCACCCGCTGCCCCCTCCTATACCTCTGGTTCACCTTTTCTGCATACGACACAGTATCGCCTTTGGGGTTTTACCATTACCCATCCACCCCTCACATGCAAATTACTCACATCCGATAGCTCACTACTTTTGTTGTTGGGCCATGAGACGGCCAGAGTAGCACATTGACTGCCCTTCAGGTGTCGGGTACCTTTATGGTTGTGTGGACTACCCTGCCATGTTTGCTTCCCACGTGCTATACCTCAAACACATAGGTACACGCCCATACTTCACTTTCATTACTTAGTTGGTATACCCAGGTACTACCCGTTCGGCTGTGTCACATACTAGTTTGGCTTCTACCGATGACTCCCGGGTTTTGCAGACCTGTTGTACTCATTGGGGGGATGGCACCTTTTCCTATGTCCATGCTATTCCTTCCACATATCCGACTGTTGTGGACAATGCCTCCCCACAGTCTACGGTACTGTTTCCACCTTTTCAATTGGCCACAATGTAACATTTGCAGTGGACACAACACATTTTACACGCCGACACATACCCAGTTCGGCAGATAGAACTTACAACTCTTGCCTATATCTAGGCTTTAGTCTTGTAGCATTTCAGTGGCTTATTCTTTTTCTTATGACATTTATGTAATATACGTGTGGAGAACAACTGTTTAATGCCACTATTACATGACGTCTGAGGGATAATTATGTCCTATAATCTCTGCACATTTGCCATGTTTACAAGCTTGTGTCAGGACACATCTGGCCGCAGCGGTACTGTCGCTCGCAAAGTGGGACAGGTGGTATTCTTAGTCGATGGTACGGGTCATATTGTTCCTTTCAACCTACATGTGTCCTTATTGTTGTAGCTGTTTCTATGCTCCTGATTTGTTTACATGTGTATTCTATTCCCTATCACATTTGTTATGTGGGATACAGACATACCTTTTGTATGTGACTATTACATCCCTTGTGGGATATGATTCGGACATACAGTCACTACATATATCTACATTTCTCCTCGTGTATTTTGTTATGGACGCATCTGCACAGCTATGTACCCTCCCTCACATTATGGGTCAGCTGTTGACCCTCTCCATTGGGCTGGACGTACCTCCTGTCAGCGCCCTAGCATATGATATGTTTCACTTCCACATGGTATAGCTATCAACACTACGTTGGACTACGGGCACACGGTTTTTCTGTCATTTGTTCAAGGGTAGGGACCTGTTATTCCCTATCGTGCATTTGTGTTTGCTTCTTCATTTTCTGTTTGAAGGGACTATCTTGCATGCTTTGTATACGTTTCAGTCTCCACGGACACTGATAGGTGCGATTATTACTGCAGGTGGACTATAATATTCAGCAGTTTAGGTTGCTCATCGACAGCCGACATTGACACGCCTCCCTCCGCAACTTCGTTATGCCCCATGCACTCGCGCACGTTTCCTATGCACATGGTTGTGGCGGCTGCACGCCTTCATTAATATGCATATGGCGCTACTACTCCATATATACGCCGCACGGCCAGCGCAAGCCTTACACCGGCCTTGCGCCGAGCTTCATGAATCCGGGGGAATGTAACAAGTCAGTTTAAACCCAATAATAAGGTGCTTTCTGCTTATTTTACCATATGCCTTTAAGACCAGTCAATTATCTATTTTAATTGTTTAATGAGCTATATTAAGATATATAAAGGGAATGTTTGTAGGGACATTGTTTGCTTTATCTGTAGAAGTCTGGGTGATACTTAGAGGAAAACACTTGTGGTTTTAAGGATTTTGCATTAATAAAAAGTGGTTTGCATCTACAGGAGTTTCTTGCCTTTATTCCGTGCCTTTTGGTTAAGTCCAGAATATATTTGGTGTTTGTGTTGACTTTCTGGACCAACTCCATCTTTTTGGTTGAAGGTTATTTAATGAAAAAAACTTCCACTGTTGTCTCAGGATGGGACATTTAATGGAAGCATTAATTGAGATATAAGAAGAATGAAACCATATAATGGTGGAGGAATGGTGGTGATGAATGTCATATATTCTATTAAAATGTTATGCTACTATATTGTTTGCCATTATTTAGTAAATTTATCTGAAATGAATTCAATGCTGCTTATTATAAGCTTGATATTCTCCTTCATGATATCTTAACGCAAGGAGATAAAAACATTTTTTTATTTTATTAACATTTGTTACCAGGTAATGTCTGACTGGGCCTGATAGCCCATTTTCAGCAGAGATCTTGGGAGATAAGCTCAAAAGCAAATTGTAACACACATGTTAAGCATATACAACAAATGGCAGCAACAAAGCTTTACAGAGGGCTTAGTATGAAAAACCAACAGTGCTGGTTAGAATCACCATTTACAATTACATAGACAAAGTGAAAATGTTAGCATTAATACATAAGGAAAAGCAACAAGTAGACTAAATGCAACATGTAGAGTGAATTTTTTGTGAATCTAAGGTTGGGGAGTATAAATTGTATTACAGTAGGTGGAGAGATTAATTGAGGTAACAGTGAGTAAAGCAGATTATCCAGGGATAGTACAGGAGGAAAGCCAGTGTTTAGTAAGTTGATCTTTTAGGAATTGTTTAAATTTGTGTCTGTCTGGGTTTAGCAGAGTGTGCTGTGGGAGAGACTTCCAGGTTTTGAATATTTTATTGGAGTATAGGGAGTCACCAAAGTTGTTGTGAGATTTGGTTACTTCTAGGATAATACCCTGTAGTTTTTGAATCCATACAACTCAGAAAAATAATGACCAACCATTTTGGCCCATGGTAGCTCCTGGGGATCTAAAATACAACCATTATGTTTGTTGATAAAAATACAACCATTATGTTTGTTGATAAAAAAAAAAAAAAAAAAAAAAAAAAAGAGCTTTGGTTCATAGGTTGGTACTAGGCTATCTGCCCTAGGGTCTATGCAAGCCTAGCCATAACAATTCCCTGGATATTTCTTCCCACAATATTTTTACTTCTCTGGACCCCTGTCTAGCAGGGTGACTGACATGATCTCCGGAATGAATTTCCTATCTCCCATCCAATCATCAAGGTTCCTTTTGAAGAGGGCCAATGAGGCACTCTGCTTGACATGTATGGGCAGTCTATTCCAGAGTATGGGGAGTCTCTGGGTCAGGAACCTATCCCTCCAGCATGTTTTGTTCATTGTGATAAGGTTTAGATCCCTGGAGCATGTGGCTCTGAGGGATTGGGATTTCTTTAAGTGGAGCATGCCCAACAGCTCAGGGTTTGACATGGCCTTGTATGTTAAGCAGAGATCACCTCTGAGTAGATGAAATGCCACAGAGTATAACTGGAGTTTTTTTAGACGGTCAGCATATGACATCTGCTTTAGGCCTGTGATTCTTTTATTGAGGTATTTCTGTGGCCTTTCCACCTGCTGCAGATGTCTTGTGAGGTACATACCAAATGGGGCATTATACTCTATAATGGGTCTAATAAGGGATGAGTACAGTGGGACAATGATCTCCTTTTTTCTGGATGAAAAGCCCTTAGTGATGAGGTGTATCACATAGAAGGATTTCCTGACTGTTGTGGTGATGTGGTTATCAAAAGTGAGACCACTGTCCACCTGTGTCCCCAAGTCTCTCATCACACTTTCAGTGTTTATTGTCCTGCCACCTATGTGGTAATTCATGGGTACATGTTTTTTTCCAAAGGGGATAACTATACATTTCTTGGCATTAAGCTTGAGCCCATGGCTCTGGCACCAGGCATCTGTTTTCTGTAAGGCCCTTTTGTAGAATATCCACATCATTTGGGGATTCAATAATGGCTCCCAGTTTGCAGTCATCTGCAAACTTTGTTAGCCAGAGTCCCTTAGTGTTGGCCTGTACTTCAGAGAAGTAGATGCCAAACAAGAGCGGCCCCAGGACTGAACCCTGAGGTACTCCACTTGTCACTTGTCTGGAGCTGGTTTTGGAGTCGGCTATTTTTACAGTGTGTGTTCTGTCAGTAAGCCAGTTGGCAACCCATCGAGTGACGTAGGGATTTTTGCCCAGCTTAGTAAGTTTATCTATGATTCCAGAGTGGGGGATGGTGTTGAAAACCTTGGGCGAGGTCCAGATAGGCTGTGTGGACCACCTTACCCTTGTCCACAGCTCTCGAGACTGATTCATCAGTCAGATTCATGAGACAAGATCGACCCTTCACAAACCCAAACTGGGTGGGGTCCAGTGTTTGAAGGTTGCCAATGTCTTTGTTTATAAGTTCCATGGTAATGCGTTCCATGCCCTTGCAGATCAGGCTTGTCAGACTGATGAGATGTTAGTTCCCGGGATCCAAGGTGGATCCTCCCTTATAGAGCAGGATAACTGTAGCTGTGCGCCACTCAGTGGGTATGAAGCCTGAGGTGAGGCTATGATTATACATGACAATTAGTGAGGTGTCAGTTCATTTTGTAGTTCATGTAGTACACAGCCTGGCATGTCATCTTGTCCCATGGATCCTGTATTCTTAGCTTTGGAGAGTGAGGTGCCTACCCGTGTGGCCGTGATTATCGGAATTTGGCAATCTTTTGGTATGGAGATGGGCCCTTTGGGGGGGGGGGGAGGGAGATGAATTTGGCACTAAATCGATCTGCCAGGATATTGGCAATATCATTGGGATCAGTATATTTAATGCCATTCTGTTGTAGCTCAGAGCAGATCTGAGCATTGCCATTTAGATTCTTGACGTAACATATAGAATGCCTTGTGGTTGTCTTTGGAATCTTTGGCAATTTTATTTTCGTAACTAGCTTTTGAGGATTTTATGAGGGATCTTAGCTTCTTACTGAGGCTGGTGAGGGAGCTTTTTGCATCCTGGGATTTTCCTTTTTTTTTGCAACAGTTTCTTCCTTCTGTTGTATAGTTTGTTTATAGCAGGGGACCACCAGACTGGCTTCCTTTTTTGGAGAACAGCATCTTGGTTCTATTTGGGATGGCACGATTCATGCATGAGTGGATGTGCTCGTACAGTGCCTTAGTGTAGGATTCTGCAGTCAAACTTCCAGATCCCGTCTGCGTGGGTGTTGTGACATTTGTCACTTCTGACTTCAGTAGCATGAAGTTGGCTTTGGAGAAGTTTTTTAAGGTTTCCTTACTGGGGGTGGGATGTGGATGTCAAAGGTGATTTGCTTATGGTCAGATTTGACCAATGAGGGGGTGACCACTGGTGTGGAGCATCTATTTCCCATGTTGGTAATGACCAGGTCTAGGATACTGGAGCCCCTGGTGGGACAAAAGATTAGTTGATCCAGGGCATTGGAATTTATGAATTCCAAGAACTGTTGGGAAAAGGAGTTGGTACCAGAGTAGTTTTCCCAATTAATGGCAGGGTAGTTGAAATCACCCAGTATTAGGGTGTTTGGTTGTATCTTAATATTTTCCAGTATGTTTAGAAAGGTATAGTGAGAATCTTGGGGCATGGTGGGGGATCTGTAGCAAGCTACAATTTGGATTGCAGTCTTACCTACTGTTAGTTGCACCCTGAGAATTTCAGATGCATTGTGTTGGGCAACTAGCCTTGAGGTGTGAATATCCTTGGTGAATATGGACACTCCTCCTCCTCCTCCTTTAGTGTTTTGGTCTTGATTTTGTGGCCGGAAAGTGTGGTAAGAATTGTAGCCTGGTATTGCAGGGGTGCTCTCTGGAGGCTTGAACCAGGTCTCAGTTACTGCGCAGATATCGATGTTCTCCATTTTTAGGAGTGCCTTGAGAGAGAGAGTGCATTTTGAGGTTTTAGACTTCTAGCATTGAGTAGCATTACCTTCAGATTTTGCATGCTTGTATCTGTTACGGTGGTGTTTTTTATCCTTTGAACCATGCCTAAAAAGGGCACTTATAGAGGTGGAAAGAGCTTTAGCCAGTTACCTGAATCCCAGGGGTGACAGGTGCAGACCATCTCTGGCAAGGTAATGGTTCTTGTATCATTAGAGGGTTCTAGGATTTTTCATTTAACACAAGGGAAGAGTTTTATAGTAATAACTGCCTATTACTTTCATTGGACATAGATTTGTTTTCCTGTATACCACATGAAATTGGGCTAATTTAATTTCAGGAAGTCTTGTTGGAATATAACCAATAGAGAAATTGATATAGAGAATTTTATGGAAACAATTTTATTGAATAATTTTATTTTGAAGGGGACCATTTTAAGTAAATTAGTAGAGTAACCGTGGAGGCTGCTTGTACCCCATTATATGCTAACATCATTATGTGGTTGATATGTATTTAACTTGTGCTTTTAATGAACATATAGATACATTTTTACATTTTAGATGATATTTTTACTATATGGAGAGGCGATTTATTTAAGCTAAAGAATTTCAATGAATAGTACCACCAAATTTTAATGCCTATTTATACATTTCCAAGGAAAATATTAATTACTTGCAAATCTTAATCAAAAAAGAATGAGCAACATAAATTATTTTAAATATATATAGGAAACCATTTTCCAATAATTTGCATGTCTAGAATTGTGACCCCATTCAAGCAGAAAAAAACGCCTAGTGAAAGGGTAGATATTTCAAGTAGCTAGGATTATTTCTGAGGGTAAGGACCTTAAAAGTGAAATAGAGGGATTACCTAAAATGCTGATTGAGGTGGTATCCTGAAAAGCTGTTGAGTGAAGTGAGAGAGGAAACTGTTAGGGGTAGAGAGGAAAGATTTACTTCTTTACTGAGTAAAAAGTTATCTGATTGGGATTGTAATAAGACAAGCATAAAGAAAACTGATACTGAGAATTGTGAGCAAACTATGGTTTTATAATTTGGGTCTGAAGTCATTCAAACAAATCTCTTACCATGGATAATTGGAACATCTTTGAAAGCTGTAAAGATCTGAAGGCATTGGGATAGACTCCAAATTGTTTATACATGACACCCAAATATTAAGGAAAAGCTGGAAATAGATAATATCATGACCAAGAGTAGGTACTAGGAAGTGTTGATCTTGTGCACAGTACAACAATGTATATAAGGAGGACATTTTCATTTTGAATATGTGCAAATGTGAATTCAGGTTTCCTTATAGACATGATTGTAATTCCAAACAACTTGTTTAGTTAGCTTTTTGTGACCATTGCCAATGTTATTACACAGGAAAAACAGTGCATGTGTTGAGAGAGAATTTATGAATACTGTTATGCTCATTTATTCATAGTCATATACTAAACTAATGATAACCAGGGCCTTTATAAGCTTATCAGTGCAATTCAACCCAGTTATTTCTAAATGTATCATGGATGTTTGTTAGCAGGGGCTATGTTAAGTTCCTACAGGGTATAGGGTGGGTGAGTTAGTTTGGACATTGTCTCCCTGTATCTATCACAGACATAGAGGCAAGACCCAGGTTTAGGGAAGGACACTACTTTGCATGGATGAGAAGCCTATTTCAGAGCATGGGGATCCACTGAGACACATATCTGCCTCATCAACATGTCTTATTTACATCACAAGCAACATTTAAATCTTTTGATCTCATGGTGCTGATGCTGTTCATTTTGCAGATGTACAAAAGGGCCATTTGAGCTGCATCCAAGGATGACTTTTATGCCAGACATAGATTACCTCTGAATAACACACAGGAGATGGAGATAGTGCTTTAAGGCAATCCATAAAGGGTAAAGTGTTTAAATCCTGGATTCTCCTTGTAAGGAACTTTTATAGGCATTTCAACTGTTGCATATGTCTGGTCAAGTACATTGTGAAGGGGCATTATACTCAATGATGGATCTGGTAAGATCTGAAAAAAGTGGCACTGTGACTTCCTTGGACCTGGACTCCATGCTATTCCTTAAAAGTTGAGATGTAGAATGATTTTCTTTCTACCTTGGCCACATGTTGTTCAATGGCCAGATGACAGTCTACAGATGTTGCCAGATGACTGACTACTGGGTCATTTTTTAGGGGTGTCTTGTAGATGCAGTAATTAGCCTGGGAGGCAGTTTCCCCAAAAGGCACTATAATGCATTTCTTGGCATTGAGTTTGTCCACAGCTTTAGCACCAGTTTGTGTCAAGGGGGAATATATATCTCCCATTTTTAATTCATTGATATTATGATATTACTGTTTCATAAATTAACAATGTGCTCTTTAAACATAAAAATGTATGTCACAGTAACAAAAATGTTATTTAGTGTTGGTACAAGTACCATTAAATCCAGGAGAAGGTCCATGAGAGCATAAGTTAAAATATTCTGGGCTCCTTTGCCAGGTAAGGTTAAATGCATGAGAGTTTCCTAGGTTAAATGACAATGCATCTTTCTTTAAGTAGCTTGCTTAAATTGTGAGCAACTTAACTGTAAATTGGTAGTGGTTTTAAGAGTTTATTATGACATTTTAAAATATTTATCAAATATTTAGCAATCTTTGTCATTTTTATTAATGTGTCTTTATGAGGCAAAAAAGGTGGAGTGAAGTCATTTGACTTGGGTCCACTTTATAAAATTAAGTTTGCACTTGTATTATCAGTTTTTAGGAAGTCCTAACATATAAAGGATGCAAGCACTCATCTTCACATTTCAGTCTGTGGGCATTCCTGTGAGTTTGTCAAATTGGGGCTGTTTTTGGTTCGCAGTGCTGAGACTTCAGCTCTCCAGAGTAGTTTGGGGTGGGGGGTGTTCTGATCTCCCAATTTCCTTATGCTGTCCCATCCTTCTATTCCCCAGTATTTTAGGAAGCATGCTATATGCCAAGAACATACAAATGTCTGTTACTGGCTCATACAGCTTTCACCCCCCCCCCCATGTGAGATCAATGGAAATTGACTTTGAGCAGGCCAAATAATTAGACAACACATGTTCAAAGTTTATGCATGCATGGCATTGCATAAAGAATGTCAGTGAGTCAGCAAGCCCATCAAATGCTGGCTGGTGAATGAAAATTTGCTAAACAACATTCGGTGATAGTGGATTGTTTCTTTTCTCCACTGTCATGCAGTCTCGTAGTAGGTATGGTTTTATACAGGTTTGGTGGTGGGGTCCCACATGGGGTTATGGGGTGGCATTTCAGTGTATGTGAATATGTGTGTGTGTGTGTGTGTGTGTGTGTGTGTGTGTGTGTGTGTGTGTATATATATATATATATATATATATATATATATATATATATGTATATATATATATATATATATATATATAGATATATATATATATATATATATATATATATATATAATGTGTGTGTATATTTAGTGAATGGGTATCGAGTAGATTTGTTGATGCATCTACATTATTCAATATTGGTGGCTGACTGTATCATTAACATATGTGGTCTGGAATATCATATCTCTAGCAGGCTACATGCATCCTTACTTTCTGGAGAATAAGCTAACACATATAAATATGATGTGAACAATAGAAGCTATTAAAGGTATACAAATAGCAGTGGTATCAGAAAGAAAGTACACTTGTGTAAAATCATGCCATAACAGCTGTTGTCCTTCCCTTCACTTTAGCAGTATTCCTTACACTAGGGATCCCCTGCCAAGGGCAACCCAATATCTGGTCAGTATACCAAAGCCTCAGAATTCCTAGTACATCTTATGCCACATGTATGCTTCCTGCTGATGGCATAGGGCATAAAGTGGAATTTACATACCTCAGAACTAAAATGTCCCTGGAGGACCAACAGTCCAAGGATGAAAGAAAGGACTTGTGCATCCAGAAGGGAAAAAAGGCATAAAGAAAAGGGGAGGAGGGAGTGAATACTGCAACATTTATGGGAAGGACATCTACTGTTACGGTAAGATTTTACACAACTCTTTCCTTCCATATCACTGTTACAGTATTTCTTGAACTAGACAGAGCACAAAAGCTCAAGAAGAAAATTGGAAACAGGAAGCTCCAGCAAAGACCTCAAGAACTCCATGCAGAATAGCCCTGGCAAACCCAGCTCAAGCTCTGGAAATCCAATCCAGCTTGTGATGTTTAGTAAAAGTATGTACAGAAGTCCAATTATCTGCTTCAAGGATGGAATTGGTATCCAGTTCTTTGAAAAAAAAAGTACCAGAAGAAGCCATAGCCCTGGTATACCCAGCCTTTACAGACGTAGAAAGGTTTTCCCATGAAAAACATAAAAAGAAATGTCCTTAGAGATCCAAGACATTTTCTTGGAAACCGCCAAAACTAGAGACCTAGGATGATATGAAACAAAAAGTTGTTCAGATTTAGGAATGGCTTTAGTCTCATCTAAATAATATCTGAGTTGTCTATACAAATACAAGGTGTGAAGAGCCTTCTCACTAGCAGGCTGTGGAGAAGGGAAAAAAGTGGGCAAATGAATAGACTGATTGAGACCACTTATAACACATCATGGGCATAAAAGAAGGATTAGAAGAGGCACCCTATTCCTATGAAAAACTAATGGAGGGGACAGCCATAAGGGTCTGAAGCACAGACACCCTTCTAGATGCAATAAGGGCCAAAAGAAGAACAGTTTTATAAGAAAGCTGAAGCTACAGGCTCAAAAGGTGCCCAATTTGATTTTTCAAAAACAAACTTAAGGCCCCAGGAAGACTAAATAGGCTTCTTGGGAGGTATGATGTGAAGGGACTCCATTGAGGAATTGTTTTAAAATTAAATCTAAAAGCCAAAGGAGGAGTCAGTCAGACAAGCAGAAATACCTGAAAGGTGGGCTTGAATTGGAGACTATGCCAACCAAGCATGGAGCAATTCAAACAAATAAGAGAAAGCCAAAGGAACTTCTACTGAAAGTGGATCCAGGTTATGAACAAGGCACCAAACAAAAAATCTCTTCCATCTGTGGAAATAAGATTTCCTGTTAATGGGGTTCCTGGTCTCCAGCAGAACCTGAAGCACTTCCTCAGAAAAAGTGTGGCTAAAAGGGATGAAAACTCTATCAACCACAGTGTAAAGTAAAGTTTGGACAAGTAAGGATAGATGAGAGCCTCTTTGCCTTGGATGAGTAGATCCACTCTGGGGTAACTTGTAGTGCAGAAGAAGAGGACACAAATGCTGACTGGGCCAAAAGCAAGTCACTGACGAGGTTTTGGGAGATAATTGTTCTGTCTTGAACAGGACCCTTGGTATGAGTAAGTGGAGAGAAGGCATAAAGAAACAGCCCCTTCCAAGAAAAAGAGAGGGCATCCACCTTCTAAACCCGATAACATGTTACTCTGGAACAAAAAAAAGGAAGTTGTCTATTCAGAGGGAAAGCAAAAAGCTCTAATTGATGAGTACCATAGTGGTAGACAATGTCCAGAAACTTTATACATTCCTCCTCAACATCTGTAATGGGCATCTGCATAGCCTCCGAGGATATGTGCAAAACTGGATCCATGCCTGACTCTGAAACAGGTGAGACAGAAGAATCCATAGGAATGACCAGATCAGCCTTTGAGTTTTCACCAGCCTTAAGAGAGGCATCTGGAGAAGGCAGGACAGCAAGCAAATAAAACCGAACTCTTTTGGTCATCTTACGGGAAAGCTGATCTTTGGGCTGGGATGATTTTGCCATTGCATCTTGTGCCAACCACTTAAGATGTTGGTTCACAAGGTAGAAGATAGACATCTATTAAGAGTCTGAGGAACAAATGCCTGACAAATCTGGCTCAATATATGGGCTGTAAGAAGCACCCAAACAAAACAAACACTGCTTGTGAAGATCCTTATGGGGAATATGTCTCCCACATTGACATTTTCCCTTTCTGTATGATGTGTAACCTCACAACAAAAATAAAGAAAGAAAAGATAAGAAGAACCCCCAATGGACCAATTAACTGAAATGGCTTTGTAACCAGCAGACAAAGGAACATTCAGAATGATAATCGAAGATTGTCTGGCAGCAAAGATGTTCTGAGGTATGTATGGCCATACATCACCTTTATGCTCTATGCCATGAGTGAGAAGATATGTCTGATATACAACATACTAGGAATCCTAAGGTTTGGTATACTGGCTGGATGTTAAGCTGCCCTTGGCAGGGGATCTGTAGTATAAGGAATACTGTAACAGTGAAATGGAAGGACATGTATTCCTTTACATAGATAACTGTCAGTGCATTCAGTCTTTCTATACACATTTTAATAAACTGTAATATTCCCATATCCAGAATTACATTGTTTGATCCACTTTCAGAAGTAAACGGTTATACATTGGAAACTATACAACCTAGACATACATATATTGTTAAAATACTTTTAACAAAATATAAGCTTTCACATAAGAAATTCCTCTGAGTGCATGGCATGTTTATTGAGATGTTTTCGTGAATATAAAAACATATCCTTAATTGTATAATTAGCAATATAAGTAGCAGTGAATATTTCTAAAGATGTGCAACTTAGTGTAAATATCAATGACAGTTTTACTCAACAGCATTTATGGTTTCAGCTGATGCCATGCTATGCTTTACATCTTTTTTGAAATCTTAAGTATAAATGAAAATATAGCTTTTTGTAATTCCTAACACATCAAGTAGCAATATTTCCAGTACTGTGTGATATAAATGGACATCGACAATTTTCCTTTCTTGTACCACGTATATCCCGCAATTGCATCCAAGTTTCTCAGTTATGAAAATATGAACATAAATATGAAAATAAGAATAAGCAGCGGTATTTTGTTTTCTTTTATAGGACATCACAGACTAACAATCTTAGTGTTTTGTTAGTAATCCTTGCCCTTTCTAATTCTGCCCATTATTAGCTGGTTAGTTGTATAGGTATGGAAGCCGGACCTTAAGTGTCTGCACTCTGCTATAACTTGAATGAGTTATACTCCAGGGATTCTGAATGGGTGTAATAAGCCAATTCAGTGAGTTTAGTGTCACCTGCAATACAGGATGAAAATATTCAGGGGGTTACTAACTACAGACACTTGTTATGTTAGCCATATGATTTCACAGTGGCAGTGTACCGGCACCAGCTAGATGCTTATGTTGAATTTCTGAAAGCAAAAAGTAGCAACATAGATTAGATGTGTGCCAAAAATGTGAGTCCTGAACCTGCCTAGGTGTTCTGTAAGAACATTGCTTATGATCTCGTACACATCACACATGACCGGGCAGTTCATTGAATTGTTGCCCTTCCAGTACAAAAACCTTTGCGACTGTGGATGAAGTAAGGTCTTTGCGGTGCCACACGTGTAATATATGCCACCAAGTACCTCAGGGAGGTGGACAATACCATAGAAGCTTGAGATTTTTAGCTCAATCCTGTGGTATGCTACGAAACCATATATGATGCTTGTTATGTAAAAGCATTATATGAAGAAAATTGTTGAATATTCTAGAGACTGGGCTGCGAAAGTTCCCTGTAGTCATAAACAGAAAGTGATCCACATACCTTGATTTCCAAAGACATGTGGACTGTGACATTCTCCAATTCCATCTTTTGGTATAGATGACATATTTTAAACCAGGATCCTTATAATCACCAGATCAACTCTAAAGTGAAAAGAAATTACATGATCAGTGTAACTAAAGTTATATGGCATCAGTAATATTTACATGGGTACCAGATGGTGCCACATGGCTACCAGCTGGAACTGGAAGTGTAATGATTATAGTGTGCTTCTGCATGATGGCCGCTGTGACTCGTAACATGCAATGATGACATTTTACTCATTTTTTCCCTTTCATAGTCGGGCACAGTGCTGATGATTTCTTCTATGCACAGCTTTGAATCAAGACAATGTTAACCTTCCATGCATGTTACTATTACGATCTTCCTACTCTTTTTTTTATTTGCATGTTATGCAATCATTAACATAAATGTTCTGTAACATGGAACTCTGAATCACTTTCTTGTTGTGCTAATCTGCTCATGTCAATTTCTGGTATGTGTGTGCAACTTGTCTGAGTCCTTGCCTGTGGACATGTGCATGTTTTGTGTATGTGTATATATATATATATATATATATATATATATATATATATATATATATATATATGTGTGTGTATGTGTGTGTATATATATATATATATATATATATATATATATATATATATATATATATATATATATGCATGTATCTATATATATATATATATATATATATATATATATATATATATATATATATATATATATATATATGTTCATCATAGCTGAGTGCCAGATGGCTGTGCACACTTTTGTCATGAATAAAAATGGGGAATGAATCAAAAGGCAGCCCACTGAGGACATTTGTACTGGAATCCTGTTACCTAAAATTAGTAGCAGCAGTCTTTTTAAGGAGAACATTTTACTGGCTGCCCCTAGTTTCAGGCTGTTCACCTACCTTAGTAATTAATAAGACCTAAGATTTTGTTAATTGTCTTGATCTTAAAAGCTTAAACCAGGCACAGTGTATTACAGCAGCAGCTATCAGAGATTCCCATGGATAAGGCCAGTAAGGAGCCTGTGTGACATTTTGTATGCTGTGACTGAGAATTTTCAAGTTAGTGCTGGCTATGAGTTATAGAGGGATGAAAATCTGACCATCTCCCAGATGACACAAGCTTAACTAGAGGTGTGCCACTGGGTAAGCCATGGTGAGAATGAGCAGCTTACACTGATTTGACCATCCTGTGGGAGGAAGAGGTTGACCCCAGTAGGGCAAATCCCTGTTGTGCAAGCTGATACTACAGGACAACAAAGACAAAAAGTTGTAGGCTTGGTAATCCAAGCCTGTGACATTAGTGTGTGTTTGGAGCATGCACAGGCCTGGTGAGGGCAATCTGTACCCTCATTTGTGGTGCAAGTACTCATGTCTTCCACCAGAGAGTGAGATTAGGGATGTAACAGTAAAACCCTTTATGGCATGCTGTTTGTATCCTTACACATTAAACATTGTGGAAAGGTCATCAGGAAAAGGAGAAAAAAAATGTGGTCCACGTGCCAATCAAAATCTTTTCCAAGGCATTTATCTTTGAGCTTCAACACTATCAGCGTTATTCAGTACCAGTCCTCTATACCATTTGGGAAGACAAATCGTGGCCAATATCTAGCAAACGAGAGAATGAACGGCAGCTAGCAAGCAATTACAGGGAGGTGTGGATGGAGAGATGTTTATAAAAACATAATTATTTCTCTAGCTTTCATCATGTTAATGGTTCACTAACTGGTTTTGATTTTAACTTCTATCATTTCTTTCTTTCTTAAATTATAACTAACAAAATTAAAGTCACTGGCTTCATTTTGCTAGATTTTTGTTCTCTGTATCCTTACAAAGTAAAGACAAAATTGATTGTTTTTGTTTGTATGTATCACAGTGAACTCTAGTAGATTTAAAAAATAATGGACCTAATGACTTGCTGAAATGCACTTCTACAATCAAGAGTGTGATTTGGCAGAGTGCATGTGAGTTCTATACTTAACAGTGGAAGCTCCTTTTCATATTAGGAAGTTTTTCCCCCCATTGGCCTTGGTTCTTATCTGCTTTAATTTGGTACTAGAAAAGTTCTAGCATACTGGAACCCATATCAGCAGCAAGGATTGAAGCTTGTATTTTACTGTCAGCAGGTGCTATTGATATTGTTATAATTATTACAATCAGACTCTGATGAAGTTTTAGTCTATCAGTGAGTTTCTTATGCTGCTTCTAGATTCTGGTTTACTGTCACCGTTTTTATTTTACATGTCTGTGCATGTTTATCATTTTGTCACTGGCAAACTTTTTTAAGTATGCTCTCTAGATCTCTGTAATTGTTAAGCTGATGTGCTTCATCTATCAGGCATTGTACTGTCTTTCTCAAAACAGCTTGATTTGTTTGAATTGTGCTTATGCAATAAAAGTGATTTATAAACTGAACCTGTATCAACTGACTCTCGCTGTTTCTGTCTCTTTCTCTATTTCTTTCTCCTTTGAGAGATTCATTTAGTTTGTTGACATATCTTTTTGTCTCACAGCAGTCCTACATTCACTTTGTTTAGGTGCAAATCATTCCTGTCTATAAATTATTCTTGTAATTGAACATATGTCACATTAATAAACAGGTGAATTTATCTTTCACTGCTTTGTTGCTACAAAGTTAAAGAAAAACAACTGACAAGATCATTGATCTAACAATACTTAGCACAGCAACGGGATATGCCTTAGATCTAGGTGAATGCACCTTTGCTGAAAGCACAGAACTAGGATATGGGAAATAACAGTTACAGTTGTCAAAGGTCACATATAATTCTAGCACCCTGGACAAGGTGCTACTATGGTTTTAAGCATGTGAATGTGGATGGATGCATGCATGTATGTGTGTATGACTAAGAGGGCATGTGTCTGTGTATATTTGCCTATGTGTTCATCTCATGATTAAAACCACAAAATATATCCAGTGTACGATAGGGTTGGCTTTATTGGGTAAATAAAAAGCCCAGTGATGTTATGAGACTTGATTCTGCAGAGGAATATATATTTGAAATTGGTTTGTATTTGTTTTATTATTAGTATAGTCATTTTTTTATATATGTAAAATAAAATAGTTCCTCTGTCTAATGTTTTGAAGTGGCTGTACAAAAATGAAATTGCCGCCTATGCCATTCCACTTAATGATCTATCTATGTATTGACTTTGGAATAACTGTTATTGCATTGTGGTTATTGTTTAAAACTTCTTATGTTTCCTAACCATGTCATTTTCTTTTTTTTTTTCTTTTTTGCTTGTAATGTTATATTTTCTTGTAATGCCTGCTGTTTTGGAGCTTTTCCCTCTGGGCCTCCACTGAAAACAAGCCACTAGGCCATTCAGGCTTCCCTTGTAAACCAATGTTTTTGTGTCTTTCGGTTTTTCCAGGTTAGGGGTTGCTACAGCGGAACTCCGGTTCACTAATGATTGGTAGTTGATTTTTCGTGCCAAGTTACCAGCCCTGATGCATAACCTTCATCGAAGGTACGCCCATTCATGCATGTCTCCATGCAGAAGACGCACTAGCTGAGAATCGAACAGGACAGCGTCTTACTGTGAGGTGACAAGTTAATAAAATAAGTAAAACATGTTTTACATCCAGAATATATACATTATGTAAGCATTTAAGATATACACAAAGTGAGTTTCATTCATACAGTAAGAGATGCAGAGGCAGTGAAGACAGTCTCTCACACATATCAAGAAACTCATACACACCCACAAGCAGAGACAGAGGAAAAAGGACACACACTAAGGTGAACCTTCACTGAAAAAAAAACACAAATCCAAATTGAAATAATTTTAGTGATAGGATATGTTGAGCAGATAAAGTACTTTACGCAAACAAAGAATCAGAAAGCTTTCAGGCTAATGTCCTTCAGTGTATAACAAAAGTCATTAATTGAAGAGTTAATTTATACAATCTCAAAATCATGTGACACAGCCACAGTCGGACAGTATAATCAATAATATGTGCATATTGTAAAAATGATTGTAAGAGCATTAAAACACTATTTGTCACAAATAATTATTAACTTACAACTTTTTGTAAGAAGTTTTTTAACAATTTAATATAATTTGTCTCTTATTAATACCTGGAGTGATAGCTGCCTGAAGCCTCACAATCCATTCATATTTGCTTAACTCTAGCTTGTTATTCTGGTCTCCACCCCTCTTATTTTTACAAACCACATTAAGCCTGCATTGAAATTCATGTTCTATCCCTTTCTCCTCGATATGTTTGGCAAGCGCATTAGTGCTAACTTTCCTTATTTCAGATTTATGCTCCATAATACGATCTTTCAATCTATATGTGGATTTCCCAATGTAAGATGCAGAGCATTTCATACATGCTGCAAGTAGATCACATTTCAAGTGTTACAAGTGACAAAGGATTTAAATATACATTTCTTTTTAGTTATAGGATGTGTAAAACTCATTGTTTTTCGATTAATCTCTGCAACATACACACTTTAAAACAGGGGAAAGTGCCTACTTTTTATTCTTGTTTAATTGTATCCAGTCTCATGTCTTTATAACATAAATGCTATTTCAAGTTAGAGCCATTCTTATAGGGCAAAACTAGGTCTTCACCTATAAGCTGTTTAACCTTTGTCCCTATAGCCAGTATAACTCAGCTCTTGGAAATAATCTTTCACCCCGTTAGTTCTTCTTTTTATATCTGGTGACCTAGCATAAATGCACCTGCAACTCCTGACTCCTGTTAGTTCATGAACTGGTATTTCTATCTGAAAAGTATGGCTTAGCATTACTAGGTCTGTCATTCATAATACTCAATCTAGTACGTTCAAGGGTGTACAGCATCATAGCCTTTTTCCTTGAACTCATTCACCATACTATTTATCTGCTCTTCACATTTATTATCCATATTTAATCGTCTAGCTCATAAGAGTTGACTTTTAACTATGGCTGCAGATATGAGTGGCATGCATACTGTTTCCGCACATACATTTATTTGCCTGTACATCCTTTCTAAAAATCAGTGTACTAATATCATTCAGCATGTCTAATCTACCATCTAGAAAATGTATTTCACTTGTCAAGAATTTCAATGAGAACTTCAAAAAATTGGCGGTCTTATTCAAATATTCAACAAAAGATATTAAGATGAATCAACTTTCTAGATCAAAACAATATTGTCCATGAAACATTTATAGAAAATTTCTTTGTGCACATAACTAGATGAACAGTCATAAACATATTGCTCTTCCCAGCAGCTCACAGCAATGTTTGCGTAGGTGCTGGCTATGTATGTACCCATAGCCATAACTGATTTCTGATGGAATACAATAAGATTGTGGAACATAAAGACATTGTTGCCTAGTACTCCATCCATTAGTTAACATACTGTTTGATTTTCTGTACTAGACATTTTGCATATTGCTATGTTCACACAGAATCTTCTGGAGGGCATCCAGCCCAGAATCATTAGGAATTACTGTGAATAAAGATTTAATTTCCAGCATTGCAAAAACAAAACTAATTTCCTTATTACATTTATGCCAGTCATACAACTGAGTTAGAAAATCATTGGTATATTGTATAGCTTCTAAATTTAAAAAGCAAATTGCTAAGAACCAACTGAAGGTGGATGGAAATGGGTCCAGTTATCCATCCACCTCGGGACACTATTGGTCTCATCAGTAGGCTTTCCAAGTTTGTATGTATCTTGGGCAGACCATATAGTGCAGATGTAACTGGATATGAAACCGTGGAATGAATAAATCAATGGAAGTATCACCATTCATCTTAAGCTGACTTAAGGTGATGTATAGTGAGCAATGGTATATCACCATTAAATTGTAAGTCATATATTCGCATATTTGCTCTACTTACATATTTTTTAATGTTAATCTTGGTGAAAGTAGCTTTATTAAATTAAGGTTTTTTTAAGCCTAGTCATTTCAACCCAATGTAAAACGTAGAAGTACTAGTCAATACCCAAGATTGCATTTAGAGATGACTGTTCATGTCTAGGAAGGTTGTGGGCACTATCTCCAGTAAGAAGTTACAGTGCCCCATCCACTTGTCCAGGCTCCTCTGAAACAGTGTTTTAGAGGTGCTCTGTTTCACATGAATTGGTAGGCTATTCCAAAGACATGACAGTTGCTGGGAGATAAAGCTGTCCCACCAACAAGTCATATTTAAGTCCCTGGAATGGGTAGCCCTAGAACCATTTGATTTACTGATATGCAGTAAGTTCACTAAGTTTGGGTCTTGGGTTGCTCTGTAGGTCAGGCATAAGTCTCCCCTAAGAAGTCTATACGATATGGAGTAAAGTGACAGGGCATTAGTAGATCCATGTAAAGCACATGCTGGAGCCCCTTGATGTTCTTTGTTCGAAACCTCTGAGGTCTCTCTAATTGCTGCAGTTATAAAAATTAAAAAAAAAATAAAATAATCCTGGGCTGGTTCAGGATTTGAACCTGGGATCTCTCACACCCAAAACAAGAATCATACCCCTAGACCAAGAAGCCAAATGGTATGGATAGAGGATATTCCAATTTGGTCATATGTTTGTTCTTATCTATAAAAAGCTGGGATTCAGGGATAAGGAGTCTAGCAAAATTATGAGCTGTTTGAACTGGAAATGTATATCCTGTGAGAAGGGTTGCATTTTTGACTAAAGATGAGGGATAAGCTCAGATTAAGCCCAATATATTGCTATAATTATACTGCAGTGGTGAGTAGGCACAGTGGAAGAGTTTATAAAAGTTCTTGAGATATACAGAAAAGTACTGAATTACATTTAGAGGTGTTTAATTAAAAAAAAAAAGGTTGAGGAAAAAAACAAATGTAGTCTGATCATTATTATGTAGAAGGAAATGGATATTGGAAATATGCGATCAGCTGCTTTAAATTAGTAAGTCCTCTAAATACAGGCTAATGTTTAATGAAAGAGAGGAGAATGGTGTGTGATTGATTTATAGAGTAAAAAGAAGTGGACCAGTTGGAGAACCTTAGGAAATACCTTTTTGATTGAAGTGTATGTGGGGTGGTAAGAGTGTTGAAGAGAACAAGACCAGGATAGAACAATTGTTTAGGTAAATGTGAAACCACATCATTGTTTCTTTTGAAAAATCTAAGCTCCATAAAGTGCCAAGAAGCTAAAGATAATTGATGTGTTCAAAGGATCTCTCTAAGTTTGGCAACAGTACACTTAATGCTGTGGTCTCTAATTGTACAGAAAAAAATCCATTGCTTGGAATAATGCGATGCTAGTAAAAAAAGATGTTCTGTTTCTATCACTGTTGGAATAACACAATGGTACTATCAAAGGCTGTTCTGTATCTCACTGGTTGGAATAATGCAGTGTTACTAACAAAGGCTGTTCTGTATCTCACTGGTTGGAATAACGCAGTGGTACTAACAAAGGCTTTTCTGCATCTATCACTGTTCGGATAACGCAGTGGTACTAACAAAGGCTGTTCTGTACCTATTGCTGGTTGTAATAATGCAGTGCTAGTAACAAAGGTTGTTTTATCTATACTGGGAGCTGATTAGTGTTTAATGCTCAGGAATGTATGAGTGGATTTGTTTATAAATTAATTTTCCCAAATTTTGAGGTAGGGGTTATATATATATTATAAATCTATACAGGTGAAGAGTGCGAGAGAGTGTATTATATTTAGGAGGATACTTTGTAAGAGTAGACTTCTGTGATATTAAAATGAAATCTGTAGTGAGGGAAATATTAAAGGAGGAAGTTTAGAGATGTAAGATGAATCCTTTTTTTTTTTTTGGGGGGGGGTTGAACATAGCTCAATCATTATAGGGGCTGAATCTTTTATTTTTAACATGACACTGTTTGCAGCCCAAATATAGACTGAAGAAAAATTAGGCATATCCTCTGGAAAGCTGAGTTAAGAGTTTTTAGAGTGAGGAAGCTAAGGAGTTATTGGTGAAGTCTCCCGAAACAGCCTTTTAGTAAGTCTTCTGCCCATAGAATGGGGGTTGTATTAGTGGGAGACAGTGGTTTTAAAATTGTGTTACTGCTTATACCTTGAAAATCGTTCTTTTAATTCCTGTATTAGCTATAGCCTTTTTCTTGAAATATGATCAGAGTTTGCTTTTTTTTCCCCTCTCTTTTAAAAGTGATAATCTGTAAGTATGTCTGAGATCAAAAGAAAAAAAAATTGAGTAGAGTCCTTTTCCGGTCATTTTTAAAGTTACCCTGGGATTAAGAATCATGCCATCCACAGCTTTGCAAATGCACTGCAGAGATACAGAGACACATTATGTGGTCTGAAGGCAACAATAAACAAACTAGCAGAAATTATATAGTTCAAGCAGCAACTAATTAAGAAAACTACCCATAAAAATGATGGGGTTGGCTGTTAGTGTGTTTTCTGTGACCACAACTAGGGATTTTGGAAACACCATTAGCAGGCGCACATCTAAGCACATGTATATAAGCTATTTCATAATATTACAAAAATGGCTTGAAACCAATGAGTTTTACTTATTTAATTGGTGAGGAAATGTTTTTTTATAGGGAAGGCCGAAATGAAGGAAAAATAAACAGAGGAATATACTGTATACTAGGATACAGGGAAGAGAAAAGTAGGAATAGGGATAGAGATGGAGTATACTTTCTTAGACTTCATTTTGTAAGAAGTGTAAATGGGAAGGACATAATGTAAGGAAGAGAATGAACGATTTATGGAAAGAGAGCAGATAAACATAAAATGCAGACAAAACCATCAGCAGATGTACTGAAATAAATGTTGGGGTTTTACAATCACTGAAGTGGCATATAGACAGAGGAAGGATAAGTGGTGATTGGGAAAAAAACAGAGGGAGAAGGATGCACACTAGAAAGTGAAATATCAAAATGGGTGATAGTTTATTCCCAGTCCTGAAACCAGACTGCCTAGGAAATGGTCAGTCACCATCATGACTGCCTCCCCTCTGGGTCCTGACAGATATGTGGAGATGGCCGTGCTTTGTAGCAGTGTGACACTCTAAATCATATAAAAAGCCTCTCCTGCAGTCAGTAAGAGGTTAAAACCACCTCTGCCAACTCTTTCTGGATGACAAATTGTGAGCTCTGACAATATCTCCAAAGGGGAAAAAACACTCCTTTCTAGAAACCATCTGGCAGAGGCTTTTGCGAATGCCACAAGTAATCCCCCAATGCCCTGACTACCATCACCTTATAGGGAAGAAGATGGTGTGCTACCAGAAGAAAGGATCAGTAGCTGAATGAGAAGAGGTGCCACTCCACTGACATTGCTGGAGAAAAAGCAGTAAAATGTTTAATTTAATAGAAATAAAGTAAGAAACGTTAATTAAAATTAACAAAAAATAAAAAAAAAATAGAAAAGGTTATATAAAATGATATTCTGCTTATGATGATCATTGATAAAAGTATCTACTGGTGGACTACACAGCTGCTAAATATATTAGTATGCCAGGTTTGCTAGTTCTGCCTGACTAGTGATTCTCAAATGTCCCTATTGTATAATGTGCATGAATATGTGCAGTGTCACTACACCCATGTGAATGATTAGTTGAGGTGATACTGAGGCTACAGCAATAGAATGGGGGATGTTGGATGCAATAAGCCATGGGGGGGTATGGGATTGTGGGCCTGTGACCATGTAGTTATGCACAAGTTCAGTCCAACATGCCTGTGATGGTAGTGTGCTCTGCCATAGGCAGTGAAGTAATTTTTGGCAAGATACCTATCAACATGTGCTTTCCAAGCACTGTGCTGCACTTTGCTATGCATCCCAGCACGATATGGCAAATCAAAAGAAGTTGTTTCCAAAATGAGCATATATTAGAGTGATATCTGGGCAATATACTGCCATTGTCCGCTTAAAAATGGATCTACAACCTTTTGGTCCATGTCCACCCATCCTGAGCTAGAATGTACAGTGCAGTAACATGACAGCTTTCCTGTATGTCAGGTATCATCATGCAGTTCGTATGCTGTCCAGGCAGACAGAGCTAGTCATCTCTCTGCCAATAAGTAATTTGTCTATACCATAAAAATGTAGATTGTGCAAATGGATGTGCAAAGTACCATATATACGCAAATGTTGTTTTCCCTGTGCCTGACTGTGACAGAATTGTGTCATTAGTAATTATCAAGGCTCCACCCCTGAGTCCTGCTATGCTGTTTTAGAATAGTTAATCAGTGACATGACAATAAGCCATGCTCTACTCTCTTCTGTGCCTGGAGAGAGAACCATTCTCCTCGCTACAGGAGCACATGCACCAGAAATCATTTATATGTCCAAGATGTGCCATTTATCTGGAAGTGGAAATGACAGGGTGGTGTTCAGCCTTTCATATCTACAATACATCCAGTTGCTGTCCATCAGATCTCTTCTTTGCATTTACTGATCAGTTCATGATGGCTCCTCTGCAGTTCCCTTAAGTCATGCTAGCACTATTCACTATACTGGCTTTTGCCAGCTGCAGTCACCATCACCGTAATACTGTAACAAGCTTCCACTTTATACTGGAGACCCTCATGATGACTCCCCCAGCAGACAATCCAGTGGTCCCCTGTGCATCAAGTGCTAAAATATCTTACGCTGTTTAGGGCATCTACTAGGAGCCCTGCTACTTTCACTAGGCCAAAATCTAAATATGGTAGCACTTTACTGGTCACCCATGCTGAGCTGTTGACACAATGTATGGATCTTCAGACAGCTATTGAGTCATCATTGCCTAAGATTAGAAATAAATGGCATGATATTGTGGTTTTATGATGAGAATAATGACACCAAGTGTGTGGTAGCGTGACAGTCCCTGCATATGCACATATATCATTTTATTGTCTTTTTCAACAGCAAAATAAATACAAACTGCAAATAAAATGTGAGAAAAATAAAGAAATGAACAAAGTCTCATCCATTATATGTGTACACATGTGCAGTATAAATTGGCACAGTTAAACAATGTTCCAAAATTGCATACATATTTTCATATGATCAATTCACTTGGTACCATCCATATATCTATTTGGTAAATTTATCAACCCAGTACTCAATTTGTCTTGTACCGTTTAGTTTTGTTCAGATTCCAGTAAAAGCATGTCACTGACACCCAACTTTGCTTGCATCTTCTTCCATCATATTTGATTTATAATAATTCACTCCTCCTAATCAGTTTCAAATACTCTACCTGTAAACTCCCCGTTTTACATATAAGCAACATGCTCAATTACTTAGCTGCTGTGTTTAGCACAAATGCTAAAATGATCATGTAATCGGCTCTTCCCTTTTCCAACTTGCCTATGTCTGCAGTCCTAATGCCTTCCATGTCTAAGTTAAGAGTCTTGCCAAACATCTCTAACCAACCTTCAGGCAGTTGTCTCCTTTTTATGCCTTTCCACACTCTAAAACCACATCTCTTAGAATTCCATTGCCCCACATTATGTTAGGTGTTTTATACCACAAAGGCAAGATCCTCATTTGCTGTTCAAGACATAAGGCCATTTCCTAAGGTGAATGGTATTTCTCATATCTGAGTCCAGTCAGCATGTCAATTTCCCATTAGTTGCTTCCTTAACTTTATAGACCTCTCTAATCTGGCTCTTCTTTTTGTACTCTTGTATTGCCTCATATCCTTATAAATTAAATTACCGATTTCCCTTTTTAATACTATCCCATTTGTTCCACAGAGTCTCCCTGTTTTCTCCCTTACTAGTGATGGAACATTAAGTACAAGTCCACATCATGTTACTAAAAGTTAAAATGTATTGATTTCCAGTTTAAAACCATGTTTGCACTTCTTGCTGAAGAAGCAAGTTCTTCTCTTGATCATTGTCATGTAAATCTGAGGTACCTAGCTTCTATGTCTGTTTACAACCTAATATCCATGTTTCTTTACATTTTGCTTGATCTTGGTTGGGGACTTTGAACTTGACCTCTAACTGGTTCCAAATTATTTTATATTCAGACATTTTATATGCTATGTCTCCAAATTATTTAAGACGGGTCTATATTAAAACATTGAATGCTTTAAACAGCGAATGATGTTTCATTGACCCTATTTCAGCAAAAGCTGAAAATGTCAACACATCAGAACAGTGATTTCTTTCCTAGGGAAAGAAATCGCTGTTCCAACCAAAAAAAAAAAAAACAGTACCTTGACCATAATTCTACCCCCCCCCCAAAAAAAAGTAAACCGCTGAAAACACATATGCACGTAACTCAACCATACATCTAACTCAAAAAAAAAAAATTTTAAAACGTATGCACTTACCTTAACCCGCACCCTAACCTTAAGGTCAGTAACTGTTGCACATTTATGCTAGGGAGCTATACCAGATAAGGGAATCTCTGAGACCACACTATAGTGCAGTACACAACAAAGCGGTCAAGCGACTTCTTTTCCAGGGAAAGAATTCATTGAACTGCCGCTTTGCTGTTTTGCCTGTTCGTTGTTTAGGTGTTGATGAAAACACATGCGACAAAATGCATTTTCGTCGTTCTAATAGGAACCCATTTAAGACCTGTCTCCTATATTCCAGTTTTCTGCAAGTGATCACCACAGAGTTGCTTTATAAAAAGCCATAACTCTTTCTCATGAAAGTTCAGTGTCTTTACCCTCTTTCTTCAACTTAGTTCCATGCATCAAATTGAATGTGATGACGTGAGGGGAGATGCATCATCCCCCATCCTCCTCCTCTACACAGTGTAAGCAGTTCTTGTCTCTGAATCCTATGCTGGTTCCTTGGCTACATAATTCTGTATCCTAACCACTGAAGGGTGATAACATCATTGGAAACTGGATTTACTATCAAAATCACGAATTACACTAAATCCATTCATATGAGTGACTCACAACACCAATGACAGTAGAGTAAGTCAGTATGTTGAATGTCATGCCAAGTATTTGAATTTGGCACCATTCAACATACTGTTTCCCTAGCACATTTTACAACAGTAACTTAAGTTCTGTTTTTCAGCAGTATAAATGTACTGCACAACACTGAACTTCACGTGGGTGCAGGGAGGCTTCTCCAAGATCACACTACTTACTATGAGGAAAAGGATAACTTTCCCAATAATCAGTGTGCCGTGATCTCTATTCAGGACATCAACCACATGTCAGCAAATGCACAGTAGCACTCGCTGCACCAGACCCTCGTAAACATGAAGGTCATCAGTATGTGATTCAGCCAACTGTAATTTGACATCCCATGTTTGCCAAACCTTCATTCTGTATTTTGATAGTACTCCTGGAATTTGCCTCATAACATGTATAATGTGAGGAAGAGACATAATCTTATTAGAATTTAGTTTGTCTACAGGATATGTTCTGTCATCCCCCTTCTGTACAAGTTTACTCATCTCTTTATACACGTTTTCTACATTTCTTATTACTATCCACCATAAGGATAAACCCTCACCAGTATGAGGTAGGAGGGAAACTCTACATCCCTATGTCTTCGATTGTAACCCATCCTTTTCCTTCTCTGTTCAGTTTTGTTAAATTAAGTTCTGGACCCAGTATTTTATAGAATTTATTAAATATCTAGCACTAAATTCAAACCTTTATCTGTATTTTCTGCCATTAATATGCAATTGTGACCATACAATTGAAACATGGCTGTGCCACCTATTGTTTGCATCTTTTCAAAAACTTTATTTGTGGAACCAGTTATTCTATCATTATCAAAAAAGCATGGGTGACAAAATGCAACCTGTCTGGACCACTTAATGTGGAAATTACCTATTTTATTGATAAAATAACAATAGGGTCATCATATGGCATCTTAATTCATTGAATAAATACTTCTCCAAATTTTCTCTGTCACAAATGTTCAAATATGAAATCCCAAGTCACAGAATCAAATGCTTTTTTTTATGTCAAATAGAATTTTTCCTGAGTACTGGCATCTTTTTTGATGACTTTCAAGAAAGCTGTTCAGGGTGCGACCATTTTTCAAATCTCTGCTTACCCTTTATGTAACTATTTTCTTCTAGTCTTAATATCTAGGATAGTTGATAAAATTTTTATACCTAAATTTTAAAAATGAGTTTGGTCTGTTAGCCATTAACCTTTTGTCCCCCTTGCCTGTCAGCATTTCAGTAATTCCAGCATGTGTTATGCCCCCCTGGAGTTGTGTGCATTCTCAAGTCTGGTCATAATGGTCTAGTAACATTTGTCCCACTTCTTATAGGTTTGTACTAGGTTAACTGCCCTTTCAGGATATTTTAAGCCTAGCCAAGTTTTCTGTTTGGTGCTTGGAATTATTTATCCCATGTAGTGTTTAAATTAATCTTACCCCTTCATAGACTATATTTATATTATCTCTAATGATAACTGGGATCATACCACAGGCATTTTGAAAGGTATCAAGCATGAACTAAAAATATTTAGGAGCTGCCTCTGTCCATTAGTGGTATGGCGTAATCACTGGGATAAATTTACTATTTACTATCCATTAAGCTGGAATTTGATACTGATGAGCTTCATGTGAATGGAGTCTGTTCCTACCAGTGGTATTTTCTGCAAGATATACCTATCCCTCCATACCATTCTCTTGACTTTACAAAAAAGGTTTAAATCCTTGGACAGACCATTTATAGTTCCATTTGACTTGCTAATGTGTAGTAAGGCCATCAGTACTGGGTCAGAAGATGCCTTGTATGCAAGATGCAGGTCACCTCTTAGTAGTTGTCTTCCCCCCCCATTTATAAAACTCTGAGAGGAAGCCATCTTAGCCCAGTGCTATTTTTCTTTTCATCCTCCGAATAGTTAACTGCATCACCTGTAATATGAGCCTGCTTAAGTCTGTCTGGTCTTCCTCACTTAATAACATTACATTTTTGTATTGCCAAACCATACTGCTGTGTGTTAACCCTCATATTTTTATATATTTATTCAAAATATGATGTCAGTGTTCCATTATTTGAATGAATGAATGAATGAATGAAACAAACACCTTCCTAGTATTATCCTTACACTGTTCACAAATTGTTCTCTGTTTTTCTTTGTGTACCCTTGTAATATGTTTTGTAGTCTTCTATCTTTGCAGCCAACCAAAGTCACTTCTAGAAACAGTGATTCTATACCTCTTAGTTGTTTCTAAACTTGAGAAAAACAAATCTTATGCTGTTTATCCCAAAAACCTCAAAACTGTCAAAAGAATCATTCTCAATAAAGTCCCTCTAAAACATTAACATTTATGTTGTACCCACCATCAAATGCCTCAGGGTAATAACTGATGAAAACCTCGCATTTGATGCTAATATACAAGTGATTTAAAAAGCCCATCAAAAATTAGGCACCTTGTATAAAGGCAATAATTACCTCTCGGAGTAGGCATGAAAAATGCCAACAACTACTTATCTCCTCCCCACTCTCTATGTGCCCACATTGCTCATTCACCTACATTCTTCATAAATCCCCAAACTCCAACACTGTTGCAGTGAAATAGCTAGGTTTGCTGCTCGTTTGCCAGGTAGAACTTGTCACTGTATTGTCCTCCATAAACTTTGCTTGATGGATTTCCCAAACCTCCTAAAGTTATCACAACTGAAAATGGACGACAGTATAGTACATCAATCACGTAATTGTCCTTTGACTCAATACCTCCTGCATTGGCATGTTCCCACCAGGGTTTTAAAACTTTCATGCATTATATCTGTCTCTAATTCCACCACCTTCTACAGTAATGGACACTTCTCTTGCCATGTAGCTGAACTCTGGAACTCTTGCCCTCATAGCTCCAGGTTAATACAATCAAAATGTATCTTTATAAAAGAACTAAAAGCCCTCCTACTTAATTCACCCACTGTAACTGTTCCCCACTGCCAGACTTTCCACCACCCCAGTATAGAACAGTAATAAAACTGACCCCAATCCGTAGCACTTCTTAAATTGTACTATTTCTTCTCTTGCATATTGTATTAATGTTAGCAGATATACTCTTCCTGACTAACTGCCTTTACCTCCATTCTACTGCCATGTTCAACTCTAAGTCCATCTCTTTATTCCCTAGTGCATTGTTATATGAAACTGGTAATGCCAACTGCCTATTCATTCCATCAACTACTAAACTGATGATTCTCTTTTTTTCCCTTGGGTATAATTTTCCATGCATTTTTTTTTTCTTTTGTCAGTCATGTCTAGTAGACTTTTAAAATATATTAGCTTGTAAGTTACCTTTCTGTTTCTGTTAAGTGTTATCTGTAATAATTTGTCATATTTGAAAACATGATGGCATGTGGTTATCCTGTATACTTGAAGGAAGTTTTCTCTCTGGACTTTCACTGAAAAGGGGTTTATCTATATAATCCAGCCAGACAATCCCAGGTAACAGAATAGAAAAAAAAATAAATATCTGACCCAGGGAGAAAAACATGTTTATTACTTGGCTGGGATATTAACACACACAGCCCATAAATATGTAAAAGCAGACCTCATCTTGTCCAAATGACAGCAAGGAGATAATATATAATCTTCAGCACAAAATCATGCACTGCTCTAGCTCGCATACTATGAGTACCGTTACTTTGTCGACTGGACCAAGTTTCACTTTAATGGTAATTTGACAGGCTGGTATGTTATATATGTAACTTATATACATCTTATAAAACTGCACCCTCTGTTTTATATATATTTACTGCAATACAACTATATAAAAGAGAAATGAGTACACCTTGTATGTAGTAAAATATCATTATCGAAATAGGCATTTTGCCTACACAGTTTACATGTGTGCGTGGTGGTGCAAGGTGAGCAGCAGCTCGCAATGCACATTCATGCTGCTCACCGGGTTTAAGTGAGGTTTTATTGCTGGCAATAGTGTTGCCAGACAGGAAACTGTAAGTGAACATGGATAGCACTCCTGTTTAAATCAGAGCACTGACTTGTGCAGTTTTGCATCGAATACCACAATGGTCACCAGGACTTCACAGACAGCTCTCAATTTCTGAGTGCAAGACATCTGGACTAAGGCCAACATAATGGGGGACAATGACCGAGAAATAGGAACATATGTGACATATTTGCCCTATAGAAATGTTCTAGAATAACCGGGGGGGGAGGGGTTAAGATAAATGTTCTGAAGGATTTGAAGTATGAAACTCAAATGTATGTAATGAGTCACATCAGTCCTGAGATCATCCCAGTGATAATGCAGAAAGCCACAAATTTGATAAGGAAAACATCTGGACAGTCTGTGAAAATCTTTTGAGGTATGAATGTTAAGTATATGGTGCAAACACAGTACAGGACACTATCTTCAGTGCAGCATATTGTGATATCCCATTCCTGCCATGTGTGTGTGTAAATGATCTGTCATGCTACATGGACTGCCATGTAAAATAAACACTCAGGGGAATTGTGTATATTGAATAGGGACACACAGATGAATTAAAGGAATGGACGAAGGGAAAGAGAGCAGATGAAACCAACTAAAATACAGCAGATGAAGGCATGCCAATGGAAAATGGTTGTAGTAGGAACACCAGTCAGTTATTAATATGGTTCAGTAGGGACTGCAGAGTGAAAATGTGTATTATGTGAGGATGTCTGTGTGAGGTAAGCATCCTTACAGATAATGAAGAAGATATCAGTCTGGGTTCTGACAATCAATCGGGATAGGGTGCATGTTGTGAAGCTATACAAACTGATTTGCCCGAATTAGTGTAATCTCAGCAGAGGTCTCCAGCAAGTGCGGCACAGGTAAAGGCTCATGGGCACCATTAAAAGAACCAGCCATAATCATGGATAATATCAGTATACTACCAGTAATTCCATGCCTCTTGTAAAACGTATGTCATTTAGAGTGATCAGAGACAATTCTACATAAACACACTTGTACAACTATTACAAATCCACACTCTATAGGGTAATCATGCACACTGTCCTGGCACTGTAACATCTGGTGGAGCTGTTAGGAGGAACACTGCTATACCTGTATGTGACATTATGAGCAATACAGGCTAGTTGATTGTTGGTGTGTGTGTATGTATGTATGTATACATATATATATATATATATATATATATATATATATATATATATATATATATATATATATATATAGTGTGTGTGTATATATATATATATATATATATATATATATATATATATATATATATATATATATATATATATATATATATATATATATATATACACACACACACACACACACACACACACACACACACACGGCACAATCCACACTGTCATGAATGTTATCTATGCCACTAATGTTGTCAAACACTTACATTTGTAGTGTGTGCATCATCAGAACAGGTAGCACACATGCATCTGGTGTAACAAATTGATGGGTATTCTGCACCATCAGACAGTCAGGTCAATGCCACAAAAATAATACTTGGCTATGGCCAGTAAGCTGTGTGACAGCTCACTGTGACAAAGGTGGTAGACTTCAGTTACACATCACACCAGTGGAAGATGTGTAGAGAAGTACAGGAAGAACTGATGCAAGAAGTTGGAGAAACGGCTAGATATTCCAAACAAATAACATCACCACTAGCTGCAAAACAGATCCAGAGATCGGCACTGCTGTTGAAGGCTGATGCCACAAATGTATTTAAGCTTATGTAATGCACAATACAGCTTTTCATCTGCATACAGCAAACTTCATCAAAATCTAATAACATACTATAGGAGGAGCTAGCACAGACAAATGACAGGTGACAAAAACACAATTTACAAATAAATGTGAAATGTCTTTATTTTGTCCTTTTGAAAGTGGAATTCCATGCTAATTACAGCTTTGACAACAGTCCTGTTCTGGTGAAACCCAGTGATGCAAGAACTGCGAACACATATAGATAGCAGTCTGAACTTTGACCACCAAGTGTCCATACTGGTATTGAAAGCTTATGTTGTGCACAGCATAAGTCACGCTATCATTTTCAGATCTTAGGGCTGCATGACTGGACTGTACTCGAACTTCGTCAGAACACTAATAGAGTATAATGTTCTGTTTTGCATGTACCTCACCAGACACATGCAACAGCTGGAGAGACTACAGAGGTTTCTCATCAAGAAAACACAGGTCCTACAAAAACCATACCATGATGTATGTGGATAAACATAAAGCCATGTAACTGGAATTTGTATCATATGGGATGATATGACTTCTGCCTGGCCTCTAGACCAGTCTCTGACCCTGCCCTTGAAAGAATAGTGCATATCCTGAAATCAGATAAAGCCAATGATGTCAGCCATGTCTGTTGAGGAGAATATGAAAATAACTGTCCCCCATGCTTGTGTAAAATGCTCTCTGCAATGTCAAGTAAGTGCACGGACACACAAACCCCAGTTGACTACAGTGAGAATAGAATCCCTACTTATCCAAGTACACAGACTACAGAACTCAGTACGTTAAGCAAGTGCCATGGTACACGCCTGACGTTTAGAAGACTGCAGGTCAAATTAAACTGGATGACATAATCAGGGCATGTTGGAGAGATGATGTTGGGAGGCCTGCATGAAATGGATGTGTAGGAACATACAAGTATCAAAATACTGTCAATGCATGGCACTGGAGCAGTAACTGTAGGATACACACTTCTGCTGTTCTGTCTAGACATATGCATGCTCACAGTTGACTGCAATGAGAACAGAACCCCTACCTATTTAAGTACACAGACTACAGAACTCTGTACTTTATGCAAGTGCCATGGCACAAGTCTGACTTTTACAAGACTGCAGGTCTACATATAGTGGATGATAGCAGGCCAAGTGGGAGAGAAGCTGTTGGGAGGCCTTTACAGGTTCATAGTAAGTTACTAGCCTAATAGCCCTAGGGCATTTACAAACTTAGCTGTGTAAAAACACACATACCCTTATTGAGCATAGTTAGGTGGTCATCATAAGAGTGATTTTGTGATCAACACAGACTGGCACTGTCTGAGGGGCATAGGTGCTACCCTCGGAGTGAATTTACAATCACCCATCCAGTTATTAAAGTTGCACTTGAATAGGGTCATTTGAGAAACAATACTGCACATGCAGTAGGAGCCTATTACAGAGGAGTGTCAATTGCTGGGGGATGTATCTGTCTCCCCAGCATGTTCTGTTTATGCCACAGGCTACCATGATATCCCTGGAGCAAGTTATTCTTGTCCATTTGATTTGCAGATGTCTAGCATTTCCAGTAGGGCAGTGTCTTCGATTGTAGGCCAGGCATAGGTCACCTCTCGGCAGCCTGTATAATACTGAGTGCAGTGACAGGTCTTTCAGTTTTTCCATGTATGGCCGTGGATTCTCCCAGTCACAAACTTCTGTTTTTTTTCTCCAGTTGCTGCAGCTGCCTGGTGAGGTACAGTCAGAAGGGAGCATTGTTCTCAATTAGTGGTCTGATAAGGGTAGAGTACAGCAGATCTATGATCTCCCTGGTCTTGGATGTGATGGCCTTTTTTATTAGGTGCACAATGTAGAATGTCTCTCACTACTATGGACACACAGTGATTGAAGTGTTGATTGCTATCAACATGTTTTCCCAAATCTTGCAGCACTATGTTTGAGGTTATTTGGGTGCTATGTATATCATAATTAGCAGGGTTACTTCATTGTCAAAGGGGACAATGAGTCATTTTTTGGTTTAAAGTTCAGTCTGTGAGTTTGTCACTCATCATTTCTGTGTCGGCCCCTTCTGTAACAAGTTAATATTGTGTGGCTCTGTATGACTTCATCCAGTTAAGTCCTCTGCAAACTTGGTAAACCCTGGCCTTCACAGAAATGGTTTCCAAACAGTCGAGGGCCCAGCAGAGATCCTTGTGGTATACCACTGGCAAGTGCTCTAGTGGTGGAGATGCAGTCCCCAACTTTGACATTGTGTGTTATGTTATTGAGACAGTTGGCTATATTTTTGGAAATGGAGATGAGTCTTAAAAGTACTATCTTAATTTCATACTAACACAGCTGTGGGATGTCTGCAGTCTCAAATTCTTCCAACCGACAGTTGAGAGTATACCTTGTTTTCCTGAGTATGTCATTAAAATGATGTCTGCATTGCTTTACACTGAGTGGGATACCAATGGCACTGGATGCAGGCTGGGCCAAACCGTACCATGCCTCAGACATGTACTGGGAGCCAGAATAGTTCTCCTGCAGAAGTCTTTGGCTGTGGTGCTTTACCAGGAGTCCGGTAAATATCCTGAACTCCTGGATACCCCACCTCTGTGCCGTAAACCTGGCACATTCCTCTCTAATGTCAGCTATACCTACCAGCAGAAATGGAGCAATGGAGACTGATGCTTTCCCACCAATTCCAGTTTTTACATTTATTGGTAGTGCGCAATCTTGAGCATTGCTTTTGCACAATGTTAAAGGGAGAGCAGCAGTGCCAAGCAGGGAAGAATTAAATAACTGTTACTGGAAGGTTAATCTGGCACATGGCTATAGTTGGAGGGGTGTCTACTGATGTAGTCAGTAAATGTATATTGGAAATTGAAAGGAAACTTAGGTTTGCAGACATACACTGGGGGTATAAATGTACTGACCTGACACATTTGGTTTTATCTCTATGCACTGCGAAAATTGATTTTTACACTGTGGGATTCTAACTTTGGTATAAGGGACAAGACATTTTCTTCCATAGCACTGATTTTTCCATCTTTGCCACAGAAGTGCTGCTCAGACATAGTCCGGAATCCTACATAAATACATACAGGTGACAGTATGAGCTGTTACACGTGTATGTGTGACTGACAAGGTTATTGGATATAGATCCAGTTGTGTGTGTCTCTTAGGCAAATGTGAAGGCCATGCAAGTCCAGATAACATAATTCTACTTGCAGAACTATAGTACGCATTATACCCTCAGTCTTGCATCTGAAAACACAATAATGGTGTCTCATCCCTCATACATAAAATTCATATTGGCTTCAATATCTAAAGTGCTATAAGTGAGAGTGAATTTAATGGGCAGTGGTACAACAGTAAAAGTGTATTACACTTACAACTGTTGCCACAAAAATGTTGAAGTGATGCTTGTCTCTTTTTCAGTTCATTGCTATAAAATAAACTGCCACAACAGTAACAAAAATGTTTGCACACCCTGTACTAGAATCCCGGAAAATATATACTCCAGCCCTACACTTAGACCTGCTGCCACAGGACTAGTTATATGTATTCTTGTAGCTAAGGCAAAGGTTACTGTATGCAATATAAAGCCAAGATTTAGGAACTCAGCCTATCTTGTCCCTTGTTGTACCATACCTTTGGCAAAACTCTGGAAAACCATAATAGATTGGCTCTGCAGCCTCAGGGTCTGCTTGGTCCCCACTTTGCTCTGTTCACTCCACTCCCCAGCCCTGCCCCAACTTCCCACCCGACCCCACTACCTGTAGATTTATTCTAACCCCATATCACCTGACCACTCCCCACAGCCAATCTGCAATCCTCCCAAATCCCACCCCCTATTAACTCTCATCCAATTAACACTACTTTCATCCAAATAAAATATTGCCCAAACCATGCTCCTTTTCCTTACATCCCTCCTACTAACCCTCACAACCCTAACCTACACCACATCCGCACACACATACATTCCACTACCCCACACCACCTACCTTACAACACATACCTTCACACCTACAAAAACCCACATAAGCTTCCCTATATCCCCCTCTCTGTTTGATAACAACAAATCGGTACTTGTATACAAGTATCTTCCATTATCTCACAGTAGAAGAATATCATGAAAACTACACATAGATATATTACAAACAATCAGACTTCATCTATTATTAAAGAAATACCTCTTTACCTCTGGACATATTCACCCAAATCCAGGGCCATGCAACAATATACCCCCAAACAAACACAGCAGACCTACTCATCATTAACCTTAATTCATGCAGTATATCAAACAAACTCCCTCAATTTCATGCATTCTTAACCCTCTACTCCCCTGACATTCTAACCATAACCGAGACATGGCTAAAACCCAGCACACAGAATGAGGAAATACTGCCTCCAGGATATAATATCCTAAGACTTGATAGAACAAGAAAGAAGGGAGGGGGTGTTGCAATTGTCTATAAAAATGCACTTACTATACAACCCTACCAACTCCTCTACCTAAATTTAATACTGCTGAGATCATAGGCTCTATGCTACAAATAAACACGAAAAACAGTATCAATATTCTTTGTGCGTATATCCCTCCAGGTAATAACTCTCCAATAATTGAGGAGCTTCTTCAATGAATAAGAAACAGCCTCCCACAAGAGACAATTCTACTAGGAGATGTAAACACTGATTAGCTAGCCTGCAATTCCAAAAACTGCATCAACCTATATGGATTCTCCCAACTTATTCTAGAACCTACTAGAGTTGATAAGAAATCCAAAACTGCACTAACTGCATCAACCTATATGGATTCTCCCAACTTATTCTAGAACCTACTAGAGTTGATAAAAAATCCCAAAAGCAATCTATACCAGATTGGACATTAGTAAACTACCCAGAACAGAACTACCAAATATGTTGTCTACTACACAGCCTTTGCGACCACCTCCTAACATTCCTATTACTCAAACATATTAACATACCCAAACCTACAGTCTTTAGACACGTCGGAAATGATCCAAAAGTTCACCCTCTAGATCTCAACACTTTATTAAAAAAATGTAAATGGGAACCACTACGCACCCTGGACTTGGACCAAGCAGTGGACTGTTTTAATACTACTTTCACTAAGGTCCTAGACCTAATAGCCCTCATAAGAACAATTAGAGCTAAACCTCACTTTGCTCCATTGCTTACTAAGACCACTAGAGCCCTATTAAAATTCTTGCATGTTTTCCATGCCTTATCTCTGAAAGACAACACAAGTCTTTCTAAACAAAACTATTAACACCTTAGGAACCAGGTTAAACAGCAAACTAAGCTTGATAAACAGAAGTACTACCTAAATATCCAAAACAAATACTCCAGCAACCCTCAAAAGTTCTGACATGCAACTAACTCCCTACTAAAACTGAGTAAAAGCACCGCACCCACTCCCACCTCAACCTCCACAAATACAGATAGCGACATAGCCTCCAAATTCAGACAACACTTTACTGAATCCATTCTTTATCTACTCAACTATCCAGAAATAGCTATACACCCATGCCAGCAGCTCCTAAGAACTCTTCTCCCCTGTCCTAACCTCTACAATAAAGAAACACCTCTTAAAACTGAAACCCACTACTCTTGCAGCAGATAGTTTACCAGCACATTTCCTAAAAATGGATGCCGACTTCATATGTTACCCAGTCTTAATCCTCCTCAACCGCTCTGTACAGGAATCGTATATTCCTCATCTGTGGAAAATCTCTTACATTATTCCCCTTCATAAGGGTGGAACCTCTTATGATTTCTCAAACTACCACCCCATTGCCATCCTGCCACCTTTATCAAAGATACTAGAGAAATGCATACACTCTCAAGTCATGCATTTCCTAAACTCATTATCCTCTACCCTACACAACATGGTTTCTGCTCATACCATAGTACAACCACAGCCCTTCTCTCCTTCACAAACCTGGTTAACCAGCATAGGAATAACAGATTTGTATCTGCTATATTCCTTGACCTCTCAAAAGCATTTGACATGGTTTCTCACTCCATACTAATAGATACTCTAACCTCTTTAGCCTTCACCCCCAACACTATTACTTGGTTTAAAAATTACCTATCAAAACGACAACAAGCTGTCCAGTGGCAAGGAGTCTTATCCCCTCTACTCCCAACCACCATTGGTGTACTCCAAGGCTCCATATTGGACCCACTACTCTTTTCTGTCTTCACCAATAACCTACATACCTCTGCCCTGCAGGTCTCACTAATCCAGTATGCAGATGATTCCACCCTAATCTGCTCAGCCCTGTCTCTTACTGCCCTAGAGCACCTTGCCCAGGAATCTTTTACCTCAGTAGAAAGGTGGATCACTAATACTCACCTCATCTTAAATTCTAACAAAACAAAACTACTACTATTCAGCCCAAACAAATCAAAAACCTCTCCACTCTCCTTCTCTATCTCCTCCAATAATGGTACTGTCATTTCACCCTCCCTCCACACCAAGCTCTTTGGCATTGAAAAAGACAAGCTTCATTTTGACATTCATATCTCCCAAACTATATAAAAAAAGGTACACAAAAAATGGGTTCCTCATACAGACAAAAAAATTTCAGATCAGGCTAAAGTCACCCTAGCTCAAACCCACCTTCTTTCTGCACTAATGTATGCAGCCCCAATTCTCACTTATGTTCAGGAAATCTGACCTAGACAAACTTGAGTCCTGTTATAACAAAATTGCCAAGTTTGCTAAAAAATCCCCATTCAGAACCCATCATTGCATACCTCTTAGGCAACTTCAGTGGCTTGAACTTCCTTAGTACTTTATCACCAACTCGTCATATCATACAACAACCTAAAACAACCTGACAAAACTCCTGCTCTAAGGTAATTACTGACTAACTACACTCCAAATCGTCCACTCCACTCTGCCAATCACTCCTCACTATTACCTCAGCTAATAACACAGCCAGCAAAGCTCTATTTTCACACATTATAGCGAAAACTAATCTCCCCACACCCGTGACTTCTGCATCAAATACCACTCAATTCAAAAATGCCCTAAAGGCCCATCTCATACGCTATTTGCTCTGTCCATGTGTCACATAGTCCTAAAATTTGTTACCTCTGCACTTTCTCTTTTAGGTCTTTGTACATGCCCAGTAAGCATGGTTCTTCCAAATATTATCCCTTGACAAAGTAGTTGTAGGTGCAATCTCTGTTTCTCACTACAAACAGAATGTACATACGTAAATATTTGCTGATTTGAATTGTTTGTACTGTTTTTTCATTTCTCACTAGATACTGTTAGTAGAACAAATACTTTTTTCTACACTTTGTATAATTTTAGTATTGCTGTAATGTGCTGTTTTTGATGTAAGTGGAGCTTTGGTCCCTGGGCCTCCGCTGAAACTGGAAAATAATAATAGGTAGTTGAAGTGAGGAAAAGCAATCTATGACATACATGCTTGAAAATCTTGACTCACATGAGATATTTCTGCATAGATCTGGATTTGAACTCACTCCAATGAACCTTCAGAACAATGGAAGGGTACCATATCCCTCTTTGCCACACAAACAGCTTTACAGCAAAGAACTGAAATCATTCTGCAAGCAACCAAATGCCACATCATCTGCAGTAATATGAAACCATACGACTGTTGTTTGTATATTTCTTATTCTTGATCACACAACAAGTTATGACAGTTGCTTGCAGATATATGGCTTTTTTTTGGGTCTCTATCACTTTGTTGAAGTGACTAACCATCAAATCCCTATTTGTCAAACTTAATCCAGCGAAAGCTAAATCTGTCAAAAATTAATTTATGCAACATTTTTATCCAGGAAGAAACAGTGGGCCCAACCTTACAACCATCCAAAAAAAAAAGATTTACCCCCCCCCCGTGTGGAGGTCGCACCCCCCAACCAAATACACTATCTCCGAGATTGCACTACATTGGGGAAAAGTGAAAATTCTTGATGGCCAGCTAGTTCTTTTCCCTGGGAAAAAATTCAACTAAATGAACATTCAAATTTAGCTTTTGATGGATTAAATTTGATGGATAGGGATTCGACTGTCAGTCGCTTAGACAAAATGATATAGACTCCTCTTTCTTACATGTCTATGTTCGTCATTCTTCTCGTATCTGACCAGTCATCTGAGATATGCAGTCTGTAAGCTATTCTACATTATTGGCCTTTAAATGTGTGAGGATATTAAATGGAAATACATGCAGTTGCTAACAAATGAAGATGAGGTTGGATGTTAATGAACAGAACCTGTAAATTGTATGCTGCTTATTTAAATGTTCAACCTTACATCTAACACTTTGTAAGTCTAACCTGACATACCCACTGGATATAGGGCAGCCTGCAGTACTGTTGTGTTTTCATTTCCCAAACCAGTAACCATTCACAGTTGCAATCCTTTAAAAACAAACACTTAGGGGGAGTGCCTGCACAATGCTTACATCTGCTACACAGAGCCAAGTATTTGGGATTTAGCAGTTCTAATCAGTTCACACCTGATTTGCATGTTCACCATGCTACCAGCCCTGAATCTACACCATTTAAAAAGCCAACCATGTAGCTAGGAATCTGAAGGTGTGAGGATACTTGTGTAGGTGGAGAACACAGAACAGAGGCTATTACTTTGGGATATATCTGAACAGAGGATTACTGATCTTGAGAAGATATGTTTGCATTTTGTCAGCAACATATTGCATATGTTGGAATGTAATTAAGAAAAATCTGAGGCAAAGGCTTAAACGTTTTTCAGTATGCGTTAGTTAGAAGTGGGCTGGTGCCATGAGTATGTTTGTCAAGGCATTTCATGGGTATACATGAACTGGCAGTACCTTAAAATGGAATGCTATGTGATAAATTTATAGATATGGATCATGGACAGTTCATTTGATAATAGTTGTATCATTTCAAAGAGGGTTTGTTAGCAAAATGTGTCATTTGCCTGTTCTTTTTTTTTTTTGAGGGGGGGGGGGGGCAAAGCTGCATGGATATGTTGCTATTGTTACCCTCCTTTTTTGCATCCAGCCTGTTCATATTTCAAATCTCTACACTGTTTTATGTTTATCCATTGGGTAATACTGATGTGCTACCTTTTCTGTTTTATCTAGGAACAGGCATTTTTTGTAGTTATGTGAATTATCTTTCTATTGGCTTATACAACACCTAGGATTATGCCACCCAAGCAGCTCAGTCCTTGAAGACCACCCTTCACTGATGCTGAAAGCCAGGTTATTGTAATGCAGATTTGGTGGCAGATTGTTGATGTTAATGCTGTGGGTGGCCATGGCAGTACATATGAGTAGGTGTGTCACACGGCCACTGAAATGATAGCATTTGCATGAAGGAGAGGAGGACAGCAGCTACACTGGGCCATGATGGGATGGGTGCCAGGGAGGGGGTGGTCTTGCTGCAGAGCCACCACTAACAGCAAATGAGGAGTTCGTGTCCACTGTCAGGGATCCAAATGGGCCTATGTTAGATTGTCAAAGTTCCAAAACATTGTGATTCATATAGCTGAGACCATAAGATTGAAGTTTCAGAACTTTGAAGATAAAAAAAAAATAAATAAAAAATCAAATTATATTTTTAATGTTTTTGCTTGAGGGCAAGCCCTCTGCACCCCCACACCCCCTGCTTATTAAATATACCAATTCTGAGATCACACAACATTGCAGAAAAGTGTAAATTTCCAGGAAATTGCATGCAGAACAGCATGTCCTTGACATTGGAGCTAGTGTTTCAGGGACTGCAAGCATGTCCCAGGGAGTTTCCAGGTAGCCTTTTGTATCTCGTTTGTTAAATACTGTTGTATAGTAAAACAAATTAAATCAATACATTAATTCTGTTTCACAAGAAATTGTTTTTTGGGGTGGGAGATTGAAGATTGCTATAGTTAACACATTGATTGATTATACATGGGCTTGGGTTGGACTTGTTATCCAAGTTCATGTTGAAAGCATAGTTAATGGACATATAAAGGGGAAAATGTATTATGCCCTGTGTTACTATTAATTGTGATGATGATATCCTTTTTGCTTAACTCCTTCTGGGACCTTCCTGCATACAAAGTGTACAATCGCCTGTACAACAGCCACTAACACTGTTTTGATTCATTTACATGGCTGTATTCACAGGGAGAGCCAACACTAAGTCTACACAGTTGTTTTTATAGCTTGAAGTGCTTCTCCATCTTGGATTTGTTGATTAGCATACAGTTCAGCTACTTCTGCTGTAATTGGCATGCTACAGTATTTACCTTGTTAGTGTGGCAATACACATTGAGTAGAGCTGCTTACTGAATCTAAAACACTGCACTACCATGTCAGCATCTCTGTGTAAATGGACCATGTTGGCTTTATTGAATCTGGCTCTTAATCTTATTTATAGCAAAGTAGCTATATTAAATGCTATGGAAAAAGTCAATGTTGTTCAATTACTTAGTGACTATTATAGTCAAAAATATAAGCACATGTTCTCATGGATGCTGGGACCATAGAGCCAGGGGGTGGGGGGAACCCCCCCCACACTTTTACAGCTGAAAGACCTGTCAGGAAAAATTAAGGAAGTGGAGTTTTCACACTAACGTGGATTTGCTCGTGGAAGTTAAAGTAAACAAACTAACTGTTCTTGATCTCTTATTGCTCTGTGTTACAGGAGTAATGCTGCCGCTGTTCTGTTGGTGCTGCCAGAGCCATGCCAGTAAGGAGAGTTTTGTTCTTTCACTTGCAGGAGTTATGTCGCACATGTGTGTAAAATGCCCCAGTTGGGTATACCTGGTGGTTAGTGTTACTCTGACTCAAACAAGAACCTGAATTCTCTACACATACTACCACTTGTGATTCAGGGAGTCGAGTCCATAGCTCTCAACTGTCCAGATTTTCACAGAATATTTGGCTCATACTTTTGGTCTCTTCCTCTTAAAATTTGTGGTTTCCTGGCAAATCAGTAAGAACTGAATTCACTAAATAATGATTACCCTTTAAGTTCCAGTCTTCCTATCTTTCGGGAAACACATGGTAACACAAAACGCTTTATTTTAGCAACATTCCAAGATTACACAAAAAATATTTAAAATGTGTCCCTGGTTTTGGGCCTTTGCCCCCCCCCCCCCCCCCACCAAATAAATTTTGACTTTTTCCAGACTTCTTGTGATGAGAAGTTGAGAGATATAGTTGTGTCAAGTGAATTTCACAAGGAGCTCTGAGCTTCTGGAAAAGAGAAGTTTAGTGATACTTATGCTAAGCTGGTTGCATTGTTAGTAGCACAACAGGTAGTATACTTGCTCTTGATGCAGAATGCTGTAGGTTCTCCTCCCACGGTATGCAGATGGATCGCTGATACTGTACTGGGATGTACTTTAAAGGGAGTGGATCCTGCAGTCCTATGAATGTTCTCCTTTGGAGGAGTTATCTAGGTCAGTTTGCCATCCATTACCCATTGCAAAATTACTAGCTTATTTTTTAATGTAGCATTGGCAATTTATTCTTCAAGGTCAACAGGCACTTTATTTGTAAATGAAACAATGAAATATAAAGATGTTTGCTAGCAGCAACCACTTCATTGGTTACAGTTCCCTTCAATGTGAAATTTAGATGACTTCTGCAGAGATTGTGCATATTTACTGATACTGGTGGATTGTAATAGAAGTTTGATTGGCATTTAATGGTTGAAATTTTCTGAAATGGGTAGTTAATTCATTATTGGTTCATACATTGTGTTTCATTGCTTACTAGAAGACTGTTCCAAACTACAAATTTAAAATACATTCTAACAAGTGGTGCTGTATTATACAAGGAATATAATTTAATACAATCAGGAAGGTGAATCAAAGAACACAAACATGTATGCTTGCTCACAGGATGAAGGAGATCAAAAAAGGGAGAGAGACCAGTCACCAATTGAGTCCCCCAGGGTTCAGTGCTGAGACTTTCTGTTTGGCATATACATCTCAACATTAAGAGGAGACACCAAAGGATTTTGGCCGACTAAGTTTGAGATGACTGCAAACTAAGGACAGTTATTGAATCCCCAAATGACAACAATCATGCAGGAAGGTTAAACAATAACTGGTGCCAGAATCATGAATTGAAACTAAACTCCAAGAAATGCATTATCGTATCCTTTGGAAGTCATCTAATCCAGGGAACTGCCAAATTGACAATGCCCCAGAGAACTGACCCATTTGTTAGGTCACTGTACACACAAGTTCCCAAATGCCAAACGTTTGACCAACATGTACCCAGAGTCATAAGAAAGTCTTTCTATATTTCACAGCTTATAAGCAAATTGAATGTTACTAGATCTAGAGATATTGTCCCCCTTTAGAAAGCCCTCATTAGGTCAATCATTTTGTATAATGCCCACTTTGGCATGTATCTGTCCACAACCATGCAACAATTGGAATACCCACAGAGATACCTTGCTAAAGAGATACAAGTCCTAAACAATAGGTCTTGCATGGACCCCCTCAAAGATTTATCACTATAGTCAGTATCCTGCAAAGTGCTTAGAGGTGACATGCCTGGCATACAAAGCATCCTCCAAACTAATACAGATGGACCTACTGAACATCAGCAAGTCAAATGGCATCAGAAATACTCAGTCCAGGTATCTAAACTGAATGTTGTGGAGAGATGGATATATATCACAGAGGCTACTACTATTCCAGAACATACTATCCATTCAAGTAAAACAAAACTCATCCCTGTCCATATTCAAATACAACTTGTATCTAAGGATGGATAATAGAAAATGTACTCCAGGATTGCCCCTCGTGCCACTAATGGATAGAGGCAGTTCCTAAATGCTGCATCCCTTACATGTGTCCCCTCAAATTATCTATAGTATGATCACATTTATTCTCACTAGGGCTAATACACAATTATCAGCCATGGGATAGGTAAAACCAATCAGGAAGTGTTAATTCGAGCACAGAAAGGGAAATTGGTTAAGCTTAAAATGTCCTCCAGGTGAACTTATGTTGTGGTAGTAAATAGTTATAAAAAATTGCCCTTTTTAGATCACTAAGTGCCCCTCTCACCCTCCGCTCCCCCAGTCTTTAACAGCTTCTGGCACCTCTGCATGTTCTTTAGGCATTTTCAAATGGTTCTGAAGCTATAACTCTAATGCCATTATTCTTTATGTGTCAGTCAGTGATGATTGACAAATTAAACAGAAGACAAATCTCATTAGATACTGAGCATGTACAGACAACATGCAGGGTAGAAAGGAGCAAACTAGCCAGTTAAATAGTGCTTCAGCTGGCATTTCTAGCTTGCATTTTGGTGGATGAATGTTCAAGGCCAAGTCATGTGGCTGAGGGGACAGGAAGGCTATCCTAGAACTGCTTGTCTATTTATGTATGTATGCATGTATGTTTATATGTATGTATTTGTGACACCTGAGTCATTCCACATTCTGGCTTTTCAGTCTATGTATTGACACTTCTCCTCTTGACTTTACTAGGTAACAAGGAAAGAAGTCCCTCTATACACCCATACCCCACTAGCATGCCATGGCCCCAGTAAAACGAACGGGAGTAAAACAAAATAAATAATGCTAAACATTAGCATTTTTTCATCACTTTGAAAAAAAGGAAAGCTTTTTAATGAGTTTAAATGAAAGAAAAAGTCACAGATCACTTTTACTTAAAATTGTAGTTTCTACTGCTGCTGTAGATGCCAAATATAAAGCACCTCTAACCTGCTCAAACTGCTGCACCCAACAACTCAGTCAGACGCCTTTAGAGAGATGACACACATATCCCTTATGGAAAACATTAAAATGAGCAAACAATTAACTTGTATGAAGCTGAAAAGGGGAGAGAAGGAGCCCGCTCTAACCAAGTGAACAAAACAGTGATTTGCCTTTAGTTGGGGTAAAAAAGAAATTAAAAGTATTTCACAGAATTTTGCCCCCTCTTCAAGCTGCTGCTGGGGCAGCTGTTCCTTTCACACCACTTTCCTAAACAGCTGTGTTCCAGCCCTTCTTTTCTGTTTTCCACTGATTGTCTCACTCCGAGACGCATCGTGAGAAGACAGAGCCTCTCTTATCTCTGACCAGGGGGAACATCTTTCCTCAGCATTCCCTGCTATGATCCTCCTCTTTTCAAAAAATCTGAAAAACATATTACCATTTTACATGCCACTGCCACTTCCATTTTGCACATTAAGAAAATAGTATATTTATATATCAACTGACTAAAATATAAGAATATTAGAAACTTGGTTCCAAGTCTTTATTTGGATGTCAGATGTTTAATTAGTATAAGTAGTCTAGGAGTCCATGCTGTGTCCCACATTATACTGTCCAAAGTGTTGTTGTTTTGTTATAGTCACTATTGTTTAGTTCATTTGTTCAAGCCTAGTCCACTGCACTGCATTAATAGTTATCAAATTAGTCTTTGTATCTGCACTTACTTTGGGAAATCCCAGTCCATCCACGTCTGAGGTGTGTTTTCTCAGATATAAATTGGAGATGCAGCACTGTGATCAAGGTTTTAGAGTCTGCCCTTGGTGTACCAACAATACTCACCTTGTGTATCTGATTGCCTTTCTTTCATCTGGATCTGTTCATACTGTTTAGCACTGTATCACCTCACTAATTACATTGCACTGGTATTGCGCACTGCCATCTCCATTTTATTATCTCTAGGACAGGTTCCTTTCACTTTTATATGAGCACACCTCCCCACTGCCTCCCTCCTCTGTAGTGTTCCTTAAGGTCTTGAATATAATTGAATATACTACCTGGTTTTACACAATTTTTTTCAATGTAGAGAATTTGTGCCAGTTTTGAGCCAGTGTATAATGGTATAATGGACTTTTTCCCTTTTTAGTTTTTACTAAATAAACTAATAAGAATAATCAATTTCTTTTTTTAAAGGTAGGTAGGTCACTACCTCACTACTCACTAAAGTCAGTTTCCATTAATGTTTGATTTACCACCCGGGACACTATTTGTAAACTTACTTTGGAATAAAAAGGCTTATAAAAGCCACTCCTTTTTTTCCTGTGGACCTCATCAATCAAATCACACAAACATTTGGTGGGGTATCGATTTCTTGATGATGCTCTTAGTAGTTCACATTCTTTATCAAAATCAACAATAACAATGGAGAAGTGTAAGAAGTGAAATGATGCATGTGGGTATGTGGGTTTCTTTGACTCCACCCGGTCAATCTCTGACCTACCTTTCTAACTTAATCTAACTTAACGTCAAGATAATCATTACACCAGTTGAAAATTTTGATTTAAAGTTGAAAAATTCGGTAGTTGAATTAATGGTGTTCCACAAAACCTAATCTAGAGGGTCAGAGCAAAATAAAAAAATAAAAATCTAGATCGCCAGGAATATAGGTAAATAGTAATTAATAAGTCTAAGAGCTTCATTGGCTTCTTATAATATCTCACATAATTCATCCTTGCCCCCCCACTACCACATGGGAGGCGCCATTATATTGCACATTTTTGGAGAAAAAATCACCATTAAGGTGAAATAGTTGGATGTTAAAACAATGTCCAACAGTTCCGAACAAAGCTTGGAGCTGGTGTGCATGTCAGGTGTATAGACGGTGTGATCTACAAGATGATGTTTAAAAGTTGTTATCATCATTATATATATTATATTGATGACATCAATGTATAAAAGAAGTAGTATGTTTTATAGTTATTACCAACGATGTTTGGTTATTATGTAAGTCGATTAATATATTTTTGATAAGTCATACTATTTGATATGATTGCATGTGATAAATCTCATGACAGGATATATCCATCATTTTCCCTACCATCGTCAATTTGAACTGAGGGACAGGAATTTTTGGACAATTTATATCGATAATATACAATTTCTAAGTTAATATCTATTTATCCGCCAAGAACAGGTAAAAATAGCCCCACCCTCCCCCTACCTACCAGTACCCTTTCAATTCTAGATCTCACACACGCATCGTGTCCAGTACCCCCCCACCATCTTCTCATTATATGTTGTATTATCAATAACACCAACCCCCACCTTTATGGGTTTTAGGTTTTACAGGTAGTAGACATATATATCTCCTCAAGTGACAGTTGTTGGGTAGAAATTATTAAATCCATTCTTTTACCCTTTTTATTATTATAGCATTGCAGCAAGGAATCATTTCACAGATACTCTCAAATAATTCTAAAATTATATGGATATTATGTAGTGGATTAAACACACTTCTATTGCAACTGAGTCAACCAAGAATACACAATTCAATTTCATTTTTTTCAGTTTCATTTTAATTGTTAAGATTTTTTTAAAATTCATTTTCCTCATATAATTTTTGAAAATTAGTAAATTAGAAATACTTCAATATTACTCAAACAAAAAGCAAGGTAAAAGGCCAATAGATTATTGTCAAGTTTTCACAAGATTATAAATTTAAAATAAATAATAAAATCACCTTTCTTATATTAGAGAATATAAGAATGGGTGAATGCATGTGGAGGTACAACAACGGGTGCAACAGCTTGTATATTCTAAAGTAAACCTTCCCATCCATAACGCTCGCAAATTTAGTTAGTTCTTTCTTTTGTTCATATAAGTTGTTTTTGCGTTGCTGTTAAAAAAAATTCCTTCCATAGTGCTGGTTACCCTATGATTTATTATTACTACTACATTGCCCTTTTGGTAATTGCTAGAATAACCATTTTTAGCAAAAAAATTTATTCTATTTATTATTAGCTTGGTCCTGTTATATCAACCATCATTATTCTCTTCCATAATGTCATCCAAGTGTCCCCCTCCCCCCTTCAGTTGTGACTGTCACTAATTTGGCTTCAATTGTGTGTTGTTAATTTAGGCCCTCAATTTATGCATATCATTTTTTTTAAGATGTCCTTCCCAGTTTTTTATTTTTTTTATTTTCAACTTCACCAATAAAATTATCTATACTGGATAAAATCGATAAAATTTTATTATTAGTAAAAAGTATAAAGTCTAAGTCAAGCTTAATCTCATTATCTAGGTTGTTAATTTCACTCATCAATAAATCAATGTGTAATACATAGTAAATTTAAATTTGAACTCCTCCTTGTTGAAACAGCAGTTCAGCAAATCCAAATCATTAAAAATGCTTGATCAACAATTAAAGCAGATGGCAGTTGTTTTGTTGTTTCTTAGGGATGGATTAATTTGCAAAATACATTGTTTAATGACCTGCAAACTACTTTTTTTTTTTTTTAGTTTAAGTAATTTTTCAAGTTTTATTTTAACTTGTCAGCTAAACATGTACTTCTAGTATCAGAACAGTTAGCTTTAAGCGTACCTGCTTGACCAAAGACAAAGTGTCCAGTCCAAAGCCAACCTTCCAAGTCAGGTAAGCAAAAATTAGACCCCTCAGTTCCATTGTCCATTCGTTGGTTAGGTCTTTTGTTCATGACAGCACTAAGGACTAGGGTAGGCCCTCTTTCATTGATTTTAGAAAATAGGGTGTTTACAGGGTCATAAAATATTGTAAGTAAAATATTAATAAATATTATATAAATTAGATAATAAGATAAATAATATTTAATAATAAAGTTTTTAAAAGTGACAAGATAAAAAATAAACAAATATTGTCCCATCTTTTGTATGTTATAGTATGTTATAATAACATATAATTGCAAAGTTCATATCTACCAGTGTTCATATAACATAGTTTGCAGGAACCTGGGAAAGTAATTAATATAGTTAATATATTAAAGGTTATTTTTATTTTTATTTATTTTATTTTTTATTTTATTTATTTTTTTTATTTTGGATCGTTTATATACATATTTACATATCAACCATTGTATATTGTATAGGTAAAATGTAGCATTTAATGTATTAAATAAATCTGGTATTATTTATTTAAAGTTGATTTTTTTTTTGGTTTTTTGATGATGTCATTTTCCTACTTGTCTTTAAAAAAAAGTGTGAATTTGGTGATGTTTTATTTATTCTCTCTGATGAACGATTGGCCAGCGGCGAAGCGTTTTTTTTTTAAAATAAATAAACGGTTGGTTAAGGTTTGTTTTTTGTTTGCTTGCTGACAAGGACTAAAACGTGGATTCACTGGTTTGGTTTCACTTTTCTTGCAGTTTGTGTGTTTTCCTTTCACTTTTATATCAGAGTTCCTGGGCATTTTGTTTTTTTTTATTTTACACTTGGTACCTCGTGCATGTCCATATTAGTATTCCACCTGTGTAGTGTAGCCTGACTCTCTCAGGCATTTATGGGCAATGTCTGTGTGTAATTCAAAATGCTGCTGTCTTGTCTGACATTTTGCCTTGCTGATTATGAACATGAAACCCCTATTTTTCTGGACTCATTCCCTATTTTTCTGGACTCGTTCCCTATTTTTTCTGGACTTGTTCCCTATTTTTCTAGACGAATTCCCCTCCTACTTAATTTCTTTGCACATAATGTGCTCCAACCCGTTCAATGAAGTTCATCTCTTCTTTTTCTGTTTGAATGTCTGCTCAGTCATTAGATTTGCAAAACATGAAAAAGGTTTAAGCCCTGTTTTGAAAACTGTATGTCATGAGGGAAGATAGCAAAGTCACTATCTTCTATTTCACTGCGTATGCTTTTTCCCCCTACAGAATCAAAATACAGAAGTTAAGCAGTGATGGTATAGAACACTACATTACAGAATAGCTGATACAATAAAATAGATAATACTAGTAATAGAGGTGTTAGATTTTAAGTATGTAAGCCACACAAGAATACAGATGATGACGTGGGATAATTAAGCATTAACCGATTATGTGGTGTGGTATATTGAAGATTTACCCATGGTAATAATGTCTTTGTATAATGGCACCATATTGTCCTTACATGGCTGGTGGTATCCTGCCTTGTTTTGATGTACTGCGCATGCATCTGGGACTTGCGTTCCCACTCATACCCAGTACATCAATGCTTTGAAAAGGAGGCAACGGGGAAAAGAAAGTCTCCATTGCTCTGTTTTTTTTTTTTTTTTTAATTAAAAAAAAAAAATTGTTTCGGCTACTTTGGGGTAGGAGAGAGAGAATGGAGAAAATGCAAAGAAAATCAATTACATGTGTTTATTAAATAACGTACCTGATTTTCTTTGTATTTCCTCCATGCTGCCTCTCTGGTATGTCCAGAATCTGGACTATAGATTTTTTTTACTTTTTGTTAAAAAAAAAAATAAATAAAAGTTATGGAATATATGAACGGAAAGAAGTCCGGGTGACTGGAACTTTTTCTGTTGGTATATTCTGGGATTTACAACGGGCACACTGATTGGGCCAGCCAATCAGCGTGCTCGTTTTCTAATATTAACGGGCAGATATTGTATAATAGCAAATGTGTGAAAAAGACAGTATTGTAGTTTTGCAGTGGAGAAGGAAAGCTGGAGAGCAGCAGATTAAAGATACTGAGAGTAAGGGATGGCCTTAGAGCTACTGCTATAGAGGCATCAAGACTGAGTGGAAGATATGGTAGGTAACTGATATAGTAGATTGTGTGGCTGGAAGATATGGTAGGTAACTGATATAGTAGATTGTGTGGCTGGAAGATATGGTAGGTAACTGATATAGTAGATTGTGTGGCTGGAAGATATGGTAGGTAACTGATATAGTAGATTGTGTGGCTGGAAGATATGGTAGGTAACTGATATAGTAGATTGTGTGGCTGGAAGATATGGTAGGTAACTGATATAGTAGATTGTGTGGCTGGAAGATATGGTAGGTAACTGATATAGTAGATTGCGTGGCTGGGTAGCACATGCTGGCTGAATGTATACACGAGGAGTCTGAGCCATAAGTGAGATGGGGTGGAAAAGTAGGAAGGCTAGGAATGCTGTTTTTCTTTAGTCAGTGCTGGTACATGTGCATAGCCAATGGGTTGAGCAGGTGTTTCAGTGAAGTCTTGAAGTATTCAGGGTTGCTAGTACACCTAATTGAAGGAGGGAGAGTATTCCATATTTTGCAACAGCATATGGGTAACACATTTCACAAGCAGAAAGGCGATTAGTTGCAGGCATGTTAGATGATGGGGAAGTTCTAGCCAGTTTAAGATGGAGTGATATGCAGTGGTGGGAGGAGTGTTTGGCGCTGGTTATAAATTTTGGGATTTTATTGCAGCAGGAGTCCAGTTTGGATTTAAGATTGTATATTTGTAAGGAGAGGTGCACCATAGAATGAGGATGGAAGTAGAAAGGAAGAGGCAAGAGATAGTCTTGCTGCATAGGTGAGGAAGTGTTTGTGCCAGTACAGGATGCATAGCTTCTGATGTTTTTATGGTTCTGATGTTTGTGTTAATATGCTGGTCGAAAGTTAGGTGTTTGTCTATGATGACCCCTAGAAGTTTGGTATACGGGACTACTTTCAGGCAAGTGTTGTTGAATGAGTTGATGGTAAATTCATTTTTGGTTAGGGGTGTTGTTTTTTGGGGGGTGAGTAACATGAGTTTGGTTTTATTAGCATTTAAGGCTACATGGTTATTATACATCTAGTTTTCAGTGGAGGTGAAGTCACTTTGGGTGAGTGTTAGCAGTTCTGAAGTAGACTTGGCCATCCAGATAATGGTGGAGTCATCTGCATATTGGATGTCATTAGCATGGGTTATGCTGGTATGGAAATTATTATTGAAACTGCTGAAAAACATTGAACCTAGTATGGACTCTTGTGGGACTCCAGTATTGATGTTGGAGAGAGGGATTGGTGCCTTCTGGTTGCTTGCTGCCTATCTGTAATGTAGTCAGAAAACCAGTTTGGTGTGGGAGAAGATGTGCCTAAATTGGTGGGTTTGGTAAGAAGCAGCAGGTGGGAGATGATATTGAATGCCTTTGAAAGGTCAAGAAATAGTGAGGAGATGCTGTATCCTGTGTCTTGAGCATGACTGACTGTGTCCAAGAAAGATATAAGAGCAGTGGTGGTTCCATGACTAGGTCTAAACCCATGTTGGGTTGGGGAGAGGAGGTTGTGGTGTAGTAGGAAGTTAAGTAGTTGTCTATGGATACATTTTTTTTTTTTTTTTTTTTTTTTGCTTACGTTGCTTGTGGTATATGTTGTTGGTAGCAAGGGGAGAGTAGGCCTCTTTTTAAGATGTATGTTTTTTGAGTTATTTAAGGAGAAAGATTAGGCCCAGTATTAAATTCAATGTCACCAGAGAGTGTTAACATTAAATATTAAGAATGACTCTTTAGGTGTAGTGAGAACATTTTGGCAAAAACAGAGAAAATAAAGAAATTATAAATACATTTTTAGGAAGACAAAATATAAAACATATTCTGGGATTCAGAGAAATACACTCTAACTATATGTCAACGAAATTCCATTTCACATGAAGTGTCACATTGTTTGCTGTTATCAACCATGCCTAATTAACATTTCTCTGATTTAAACATGTGATGTCTGACTTGACAATGCTAGTGTCCTCTCCAGCACTTACTAATTATGTGCTAAGGCCCCCCCCCCCCACACACACATTTGCACATCCACAAACACTCAAAATCCAAGATATTTACCATATGCACATATACACACACTGACTCACTCACAAACTTTCCACACTTGCTCACACACTCACTCAGTCAGTCACACACATACACTCACACTGTATGTCCTGTCTAACTCCTGTAGTACAATCACATGGACAGACTGAAACACAACACACAAGCTGTCTCCATCCCCCACCTAACCCTGAAGTGAAACCACAGAGCCATAGACTGAAACACACACAGATACCTTTTCACACACCTGTGGCTGCACTGTAATTATCTGCACAGCCAGTACTCCCATTGAATGGGTGAATGAAGTCTTTCGATGGTGTTCACTTTTTCCTCCTAGAGTAGAATTTTATTACTTGACTGAGCAAACTGGGAGTCATGAGCATTTCCAGTGAACAACCCATGCATTCAACGTCTCCATGTGGGAGAACCTCAGTGGTAGAGTGATTTAAGAAACAGAAGGGCTGACTAAGACGCTGAATCCTTCAGCAATTAGGCTTCGTCATAAGAGTAAGCCTTTCTGAATCAGAAGATCAGTACAGCATCCATAAAATGAGCATTATTCGGATTGAAGAGTTGGTGAGCATGTTTGGAAGTACAATAATTTTGGGAAAATTCCTCTGTGTATAGGGAAGAGTGCTATGGAATTAGAGGTTTAAGTAGTAAGATTAAAGGGAGAAAGGGATGCAGTTATAACATATGGAACTATACGATATATGAATTGTCCAGTTCATAAAAAGGATGAGAAACTTAGGAGAAAGAAAATAAGGTTATGGTATAAGAGACCGTAAAATAACTAGAAGAAAAGTAAGAAAGTTTGTTATAAAGATCTGTCAATAAAAAGAGAGAAAACTGTGAAAGAAGTGTCCACACTGGGATAAATGGATGCAGTATAGCATTGTGCATTGTTTCTGCAATTAAGAACAGTAGTAAGAGGAAATAACCTGTAATGGAAGGTGTTGGACAGTAGAGTGATTCTATCTCCACAGTATATCAGTGCACAACTAAAGGAGTGCAAGACGAGGAAGGCATTGTAAACGCAATGCACTGGATCAATTTGTACGTTGGATAATACAGTTTTAGTATGGTAGTAGGACAGTCGGAAGGTAGAGCAGAGGAGAGTGGTTACAACAAATTTACTATGACACCACCATAGTATAGGTGTCCTGCTCTTCAGTGCAAAAACCATAGAAAGGCAGGGTAAAATAGCTCATCCCTTTACCACAATATGGTGTGCTCAGGTTGAGTAGTAAAACAGTAGGTAGGCAGGATAAACAAGGTCATGTTGCCACCACAGTATAACTTTTACTTGAATACTAAACCAGTACTATGTTACTGTAAGTGGTTCAGCGGGTGGAATATTATTGTGCTGATCCTATACTATGATGCTGCATGGGTAATGGAACAGAACACTAGCAAGGATGCATATAAAAGGTTGGTCTTGCCAATATCATGTGGTGCCACCAAGTATGAAAATGTAGTACTTGAAAAAAAAATGGTAAGGTAATAACACAGTACTGTACTGAAGCCATGGTATGACAGAGAAGGTTGGGGGGTTATTATAAGTGACAGCAGTCAAGAACATATGCCCATGCTACCAAATGCACCAGTAATAATTTAACATTATAGGAGTAAGAGCTTTATGTAAAAAAAGTGGTACCTATACGTTGTACTGCACACCCAGACCAGTGTCTTAGTGGTAGAGCAGAGTGGTCCTGCAATCATAGCAGATCAGTAATATAATATTTTATCTTCATCACAATAGTTTTCATTCTTCAATGAACAACTGTCCCAAAAGTGTTTACAGCAGGAAGGAAATCCTGAATGAGCCTTTAGAATGTTTCACAGTTTAAAAAAATTGTAGACAGCACAAGAAAAAAAGATTATTACCTTGGTATTTTATTAATTTTTGCTGCTTTTCTCCTGCTGGGCATTTCTTCGAACATTTCTGCCACAAATTCTTTCTGACTACAGTTTCATTAGTCTTTATATGAGGTTTCACTTCTCAGTCATTTCAGTACAGCTTCAGAATTATAATGACAGTTCAGTTAACTTCATCCCCTTGAACCAAAGTTCATTGGTGATCACTGGAAAAGACCCTGGGCAACATTACATTTCACATCCTAGTGGTAAGAAACTTGCACATGTAATATGCAGCTGTATGACTCAAATGCATGACAAAAGTATGTCATACATAGACATCAAAGTGAAAGCTGAAGCATCTACTTCTGCAATGAAATGATAAGTGCTCTGTAAGCTTCATGTCACACTGGTTTGTTTACATATTAGCATATTTTATGTACATTCCCTTTGCCAAAAAATGTTCTTTTTGTCTGTTTTTTTCCCATACCACCTTTTGATTGTTTAAGCCCCAATGACTTTTGGACAATTTGATCTTTAATTTGGGGGAGGAGGGGTATCTTCTAGGCGAGTATGAAAGCCATTTGATGAAATGCCTATCTGTTGACTGCTACTTTCTGTAGCCCAATAAAGCAAATATTCCCACCAATCCTCTCCCTGTTTCATGGCTTTATTACAGTTATTTTGATCCTCAGTTTCACGGACTTATGCCAAGTGAATGTTAGGCTAGGTTTGGCATACCTTCTAGACCTTGTTTGTATTAAATGGTTGACTGGAAAAGTAATGAATGAACAAAATGTCCCATGTGGTTGGAGGTTTGGCTCATACCTTACATTTTTATGCCTGCCCAAATACAATTCTGCACATGTATGTAATTGCAACATTTCATTTCAGTGGTGTCGGTAAGTGGTTGTTATATATGTATTCCAGACAGTTATCCAGTGTACTGGCAGCAGTACCATCTTAAAATAAACAGAGATGTGCTTGATACAGACTCTTGGAAATTATCCTGTACTGTTCAGATTGTGAACACTTATGCTAACCTGTTGAAGCAATGTGCTGCTAATATAGTATTATGAACTACTTTGCATGTGTGCTATTTTAGAACTGTTAAATTGATAGGTGAGACTAGGCGAGTTGTGTTGAATTTTTATCATTGTTGCTGACCCTGTCCATGTGGGTGGATGGTACATAATTGTTCTCTGTGATGTAAATGTGACCATGCTACAGCACAAATTATTCTCATTGTTGTTTAATAAAAGTCAGTAGCATGGCATTTCATTTGCATCCATCCTAAGTGATCAGATCCAATGAGTAGGCTACACTTGTTCATTATTTTTCTGAATATCATTAAGACTTTGTGAAGCTGGTTTTATTTTAACTACAGATCCTTCCAGGAAGGAAGGCCATCAGAAACACAGGAAGACAGTGAAATTAACTGCTGTTGCCTGCAAAAGTGACTGAAAGGGCAGTGCTAGAACAGAAAAGCAACAAAAGAAAAGTTGGTTATGTATGTTCATCTCTTTTCTGCAGTATCCCAGACCCTATAGTGCTGTGAATCAGAAATAAACACACAGCACTAGAAAAGTGATTTACAGGCAATTTGCAGCTTCAGATAACACTATAATCATTGACATTAAAGTGAAAAACATTTTTTTTGTTTTGAGGGCTTTCATACCTCACAACAGCTACCAGTATGAGAGAATTTAATTCTGACACTATAATTAGCTGCATCTGACAATTATTTTACATTACTGTGGAAGTTAAAAGACTAACTGGTTTTCATTTAAAACAAAGCATTCACTTTATGTGAGGCAGTACTGTATATAGTGGGTATGTTGCTGGGGGAGCAGACCCCAGATGGTTACTGCCCCATTGTAAAACAATTGCCTCCCGACTGCATCTATTTTTAACACACAGGCATTGGGTGCTTCTGTACCTTTATGCAATCTCTGAAGTATTCCTGTACTAGTGTTAACGTATCTACAGTATCCTTTTTCACATTCACGATTCTGTGTAAAGTCTGTCTTTTGCAATTTTCTACATGGGGTCAGGATGTTGCATTAGTTGCATAAGTTCTACCTAGCTTTATTCAAATGTTACCTTCCTGATGCCTTCTTTACTGTTCAGTTTGCACACTGACAAGTCAAACACCTTGGGATTTTCTTTTCTCGTGTTTTCTTGAGGTACAAGGCTCTGCATGCTCATCATATTGATCACTGCTGCAGTAACTTTAGCTATATGGGTTATATCCTGCCAACTGTCTAGCAGTTTGAGATGAGCTGACCCTTCAGAGCTCTCTTGCTACAGAAAAGTATGCCCCCCTGAGGTTATCAAGGATTGGTAGTCTGCTCGTGCATTCCTTAGCTGGGCAGCTAAATTCCCTTTGGAGAAAAAAAACACCTTTTTCTTATATTTAATCATGTTTTATTACTTTCCTCCTCAGGAAAGTTATTTTAAATCTAGGACTGTTGTGTTTTAGTGGACTGTCTTGAGACTGTAATGTACTTTTAAATAGATTCATAAGTGATTATTAGGCTAATGGCCCTAGAGCCCTTACAAGCCTAGTCATATTTATCTTGAGTAGCACCAGTTAATATTGGTTAAGTGAGCAAAATTTAGAGAGAAGACAATACTTAATACTGACTGCCTCTGTCCATGAGGGACATGGGCACCACCCTAGGAGTGAATTTGCAGACAATCATCCATTGATCCAGGTTGCATTTGAAGAGTCAGGGAAGAGCTTTGTTTCTTGTTAACTGGGAGCTTGTTGCAGAGAATTGGCAGTCTCTGGGAGATGTATGAATCTCCCTAGCATGATCTGTTCATGTCACAGGCTAGGTTAAGATCCCTGGAGCAAGTGACCTTCATGCAATTTGATATGTGAATGTGTAACATTTCCATTAGGGTGAGGTCAGATACTGCCCTGTAGGCCAGGCACAGGTCACCTCCTAGCTTGTAGGAGACAGTGTATAGTGACAGGGATTTCATTCTTTCCTCATAGGTCTTGTTTTGGGCACCCTGTATTTTCCTGAGAAATCTTTGAGGCCTTTCAAGCTGTTGCAGGTGTCTGGTGAGGTACATGCAAAAGGAAGCAATGTACTCAATTACTGGTCTGATGAGGGCTGAGTACAATGGAATTATAATATCCGTAGATCTAGATGCACTGGCAACATCCATAGATCTAGGTGCACTGGCAACATCCATAGATCTAGGTGCACTGCCAACATCCGTAGATCTAGGTGCACTGCCAACATCCGTAGATCTAGATGCACTGCCAACATCCGTAGATCTAGATGCAGTGCTTTTACTAATGAGATGTGCCACAAAGAAGGCTCTCCTTACATTTGTGGAAACTTGGTGGTCAAAGTTCAGATTGCTGTCAACCTGTGCACCCAGATCATGTGCCACTGAGTCTATATTTTAGGGGGGTGCTGACTATAGTGTAATTAGCAGGGAAGTCTCCTTTTCCAAAGGGAATAATGTATTTTTAGTGTTTAGCTTTAATCCATGGCTTTGGTACCAATCATTAGTTTGCATTAACCCTTTCAACAGTGTGTTAACATCACTAGTGGACTTAGTGATTGCACACAATTTGCAATCAGCTAACTCATTCAGCCGCAGGCTGTCCATGTTTGCAGGGACATCTGAGAAATAAACTCAAAACAGTAAATGGCCCAACACAGAACCCAGTGGTATACCACAGGTCACTTTGCTTCCGCTAGAGGCAAAGTGACCCTTGACAGTATGTGTCCTGTTGGCAAGCCAGACAATTGGCTGCCCATCTAGTGACATAAGGTTTAATTCCCAGTTGGGAGAGTTTCTCTACAATACTTGAGTGGGGGATTGTGCGAAATACCTTGGCTAGGTCAAGGTAGGTGGTATGCATGGCCTTTCCCTCATCCAGGGCTTTAGTGACTTTCTCAAAATAGTTAACCCGGTTAAATAAGCATGGGTTAACCTTAAATAATCCACAATGGGTGATTTTTAGAGTTTGAAGATGACCTATGTCTTTGTTAATAAGGTCCATAATGATTCTTTCCATGGCCTTGCAGATGAGGCTTGTTAGGCTTATGGGTCTATAGTTCACAGGCTATGTTGATGCCCCCCCCCCCTTATGCAAAGGGATTACTGTTGCTGTCCTCCATTCTGCCAGAGCATAGCTAGTTCTCAGGCTGTGGTCAAAAAGGAACCAAGTGGGTCTGCTAGGTCATGTTTTTGGTTGTATAAAAGGCTACCTGAGATGTTAATTGACCCCAGTGAAGCCATGTTTTTGGCTTTGGAGATACAGATATGACCTGTTCTCTTGAGATAATAGGCTGAGGAATGTGGCAGGTGTACTTTGGGGTATGGCTGGTGGGGACAGGTGGGTGAAGTTTGTGCTAAATGCATCAGATAGCAGGTTGGCTATTTTCTCTTTTCGAGTATCGGTGGTGCCATCCACAATCAGTATAGCACATAGCTAGGCATTCCCTTTCAGATTTCAGACATAGTTGAAGAATGCTTTGTAATTATCCTTAGCTAGGGTTGCTATAATTGCTTGTTAACTGGCTTTGGATGACTTGATAAGGTTTCTGATTTGTTTGTTTAAGCTGTAGAGAGAGAATTCTTCCTCTGCTGAGCTAGTCCTCTCTCGTTCTTGGACATTAATTTCTTTCTCTTGTTGTATAGATTGTTTATACTAGGGGTGCACCAGGGTGACTTGCTTTTTTTGGCAAGACCGGGTTTTGATCTGACCAGACACAGCTGAATCTATACAAATGCTTAAATGGTTATACAGGGCCTTTGTGTACTCTACTGCATAGCAGGCCATGTTTTCTGTGATTGAGGAGGCTTTGAAACTTCTTATACCATCTCTTAGTAGTAGGTAATTTTCTTTTGGAAAATTGTTTAAACTTTTTTGAGCTTGATGTGGTATCAGACATTTTAAATAAATTGAATGAGATAGATTTATGGTCTGATCTTACCAGGGAGGGCATCTATGTCCAGGATATTTGAGCCCCTTTTGGGAGTGCTGTCTGTTTGTTCCAGGGCATTTGTATTGAGAAACTCCAAGAAACTTTGCACCAGCATGTCTGTGGTTGTGTACATTTTCCAGTTGATGGAAGGTTAGTTATTCACCCTTGACCCAGGGTGTTTGGCTGCATGGAAAGTGACTCCTGTATGTCCAGGTATGTGGTACACTTTTCCTGGTTCATGGTGGGGGAGATATAGCTAGAAATGGTATGTTAAGATGTTTTGCCTATAGTTAATTGGACATTGTGTAGCTCATGAGAGTTGTGCTATTTGACCTCTCTCAAGGTGTACTTGTCCTTAATGAAGATGGATGCATCTCTTCTTTTAGTTCTTTTTATGCTTAGTTTGTGGTCTGAATGTGTGGAAGGCAGAATAACCCCGCATGGCTGGGGTGCTTTCCATGACTTTGAGCCATGTCTATGTGACTACACAGACATTAGCATCTTCCAAGGTGAGATCATCAGATTCCTGCTTAGACTCCTAGCAGTCAGCAGCAGAACCATGAGTTTAGCTAGAGAGGATTTTGTAACATTGGAAGGCTGGTTGTTTTGACACTGCCTAAAAAATGCACAATACACGTGGCTAATACCTTGAGGAGACAGATGCAGACTATCTTTGTCAAAGCAGCATGGCTGTCAACCATGTCTTCGCTGGCTGACAGATATTGGATCCCCCTGGAATAACATCAGAAGCTAAACCAGTAGCTGAGGTCAATCATTTATTTTTGTTTGTATTGTGGCATCATCCTTAGTGAAGGTAGTATACTGCTTAGCGGTAAGATCATTCCTGCCTGGGACACAGAATCTGAGAGTTCAGTCATGTATCTCTCCATATAGCCCAGAAAGGCATGTCTCAATCCAACATGGACTATGAAAAAGTCATAATAGGTACTTGTTGTTGAATGACTTTAGTGCTTGTGTGACTTGACAGAACCTGGCACCTGACATGCGGCTAACTGGACCCCTGTCCTTATCCAGCCTGGTGAGGACATTATCTGATTGTCTCACTGTGGAGTCACCTATGACCAATATATTACGTCTTTTAGGTGTTATGCCATATGGGCTTATTTTCTGAGACACTAGAGTGTGTGTTGTGTTGTGGTTGCTTTTTACATCGCTGTGTGTGCAAGTAGTTTTCATTTGGGAGGTCTCTAATCTTTTAGTAAGCTTCTATTGTGTACTTCCACATATGTGGGTTTGTGTGTCATGTCTTTATTTCATTTGTTGTCCAGTTTGTCCTTACATGAGACTATTGCCTCTAATTTCATAGTGTAATTACATCTCTTACATAGTGCTTTTTTTTTAACCAAAAAAACAAAATAGGCAGCAAGCTGTACAATCCAAGCTACTTTGTTAGTGCTTTCATTCAGGAAATACATGAACTTCAGACAAAGAAACCTCAAGATCCCCCAGTTAAAATAATGCCATCAATTAATATGAAATAATTAATTACAAAGATAATTAGTGTGATTTAAGAAATTTTAAAGAGCCAGTATTATACTAAAAAGTATTAGATAATATATATATATATATATATATATATATATATATATATATATATATATATACAAATAAATATATATAATAATACTGTTTAAAACCAGCAACAATTTAAAAAAAACACATAATTCCTGTTACTTATTTCCTTATGTATGTAAATGAACATAAATATTATTAAATGCTAGATAAAATCTTATTCAGGCAACTCAAAAAAGTGGAAATATAAAATTTGTTAAATATATAAATAAAATGTATCAATAAATATGGATAGGTTTATTTGACTGATGAAATAGTTGTTGTTCAACCAAACTTCATCTTTGAAGAGCTTTTAATTTCAAAATACATTTTATTGAACAGTATTCATTGAGGTATGGTGGAATATGTGCATATGTTTTAATTTGCCAAATGAGTTCCTGTTCTTCAAGTTTTAATTCTCAGGGCCCACCTCTAATGTTCCTAACTATTTGTTGTAACACTGAAAAGTGAAATTTGTGTGTGGGGTGCTCTATAATGTGTCTAGCCAAAACATTTGTGGTATTACCCCTACTAATTTGCTGTTGATCATAAATTCTTTGCTTGAACATTCTTTCAGTTTTACCAATGTAGTAGCTTTGGCAGCATTGACATAATGCAACATATACTACTACTGTTTCACAATTAAATTTTCCATTAATGGTATAAATTTAATTACGTATGGAAACTGTATTAGTTACCATAATATGTTGACACTGCTGACATCTCCCACACTTCCTCATCCCCCAGTTATTGAGGCACTTTGGATTATTCCCTTTCAACATATCTTTGAAGTTTAGGCCTCTTCTATAGATAACATAGGGTCTATCTCCCAATTTCACATTAATAGCATTATCTTCTTATTATAGCCCAATTTTTATTCATAAGATTCTTAATCACATCTGCATCCATGAAAAAAGTAGTATGTTTATTCTACCATCATAATTTCTATTTATGTTCTCCCTATGTTCATCAGGAGAAGTGTCACATATTTCTTCTCCATAGCCGCTACATAGAATAGGTTTAAAGTGGCCATTGGCCCTTTAAGTAAAAACTTCATCAAACAATCGTTAAAAAAGCTGTTCTGGGTAGCCCCTTTTCTGAATCATGACTTTCAATGTATTATATTCAATCAAAAAGTCAGCCTTTGATGAAACCATTCTGGCTGCCCTAACCAGCTGACCCTTAATTGCTGCCCTTTTCTGATGGAATGGGTGGCTGCTACTAAAATGCAAAATAGCTTTTTTTTGTTTATTTTAGGAGTACATGGTTGTCAGTATGTATGAGACAATTGCTGCATTGCCTCAGGATGCCGATGTCAATCAAACTGGCCAGAGAGATGATGGGAAACTGTCTGTCCATTATAGCAGGTTCTTACTGTATGGTGTCTCAAATGTGAGGCTTAAATACAAGCTGAAGTAAACATTTTTAAGTCCTGCTACCAACAGGAAAGCAGACAGTGAGCCTTCCTCCAGAAATCCAAAACTCAGATGGGGCCTGATCTACACACTTCTACCACAAGGGTGCAGGTTAGCCTTCCTAATGTAAGATGGCTGGTTTAGTGCTCAAGTGTAACAATAACAGTCTATATTTAGCAGATCTGAATGTAGCCTGCTATTTAAGGCAACAGTAATGATATTCCAAGTGCAGAGAAATGCAGGCAAAAAAAGTAGAATTGAGGCAGAGATTCGGTTAAATAAAATTATAAAAGTGCTGTAGAAGTTTAAAATATACTTATTTTTTAATTGTCAACAGTGGATGCTTTGGATTTCAGCAGAAACTCTTCAGATCTCTGGCTAAAGTTGCCAAATGTACAGCAGCTCCGGTTAAACAGAGCACTCATTTTTTTCTGTCAGATTAAAAGTACTGTTAACTAACTGAAAACATACTTTGTGTGGAGAAATTGTTTATTTTTCTTTGGTGGGGCTGATAGTGTTTGAATGTGCTTTTTACTGTGTTTTTCTGTCAAAAAAAAAGTTTGTGGGGTGCTAGATTAACTGGCCATTTGCTACTTGTCTTTTCTGGGAAATAACATTTTTGGCTTGACCATGAAACAGACTTATGGGTACCATGGTTGGTTCTTCTTCAAGCCATAAGAATCAAAAGTTAAGCAAACAGCCTTTGCCATCACAGTAGACTAGTAATTTGCCTCTGCCATGGGTTGGTGACTCGGCTATGGCCAGCTGTAACTCAGACCAGTCATCTTTTACCCCACTGGTGTAGCACTACAGCCTCTATAAATTGGGGATTAGCCATGTCCTCTGAGGCTGTTACAGTCCCCTCAGTGGGCAAGGGAGAGCCATAATTGTTGGTCCTGGGAGATAAAACGGGGAAGGTTTCCCTGTTTTTTCAGAATGCAGTACCCAGCCATGGGGAAGCAGCTGCTGCCATTTGTAACATGGTTAGCCCAATTTTTTTTCAAAAACAAAAAGGCAAAAAGCCAAGCATGCATCTACTCTTCCTGAAATTTCTTTAGATAAGAGTAATTTACTGGCTCTGGTTCATGGCTAATTTAGGTGATTGATCCTTTATATAAAGTAGTTTCTGGTAAAAGAAACAGGGATACCTCTTTTCCTGAAGAGATTGAGACAGACTGTGAATCTGAACAGGAAGATGCGGGGACAGATTTAAGGTGTTTTCTTTCCCAGGTTTCTGATTCAGTCTCTGAGAAAAGCTCATCTTCCAATTCTCTCTGTGTAGGGGGTTGTTTCTTTGGTATGATTGCTAGAACATGTCAGTATTTTCAGTTGGAGAGCACTGACCTTTCTCAGTCCTCTAGAACATACTATGAGTTGGTACAGTTTAGTTTCTTCTATTGCACGGGTCACTACTCATTGCAGTGTGTGTATGAATCTAACACTTCAAGGGTTATGGACACTGGTACTGTTTTAAGGAAGTTTGCATGGCTACATCCTCAGCACCTGCTAGATACAAATATTTAAAATTCGTACTTTGATAGAGACTTGGTGTATGTCACCTCTGCTGCAGAGGAGATCAAAAACAGTGATGAAAGGGGCAAGCTGATCCAGGGAATTTGATTTTCCAGCCCTGCTTCTCCATATTGTCTAAAAAAGTTTCTTTCTCCTCTGCAAGTGTTGGCAGAATACAGAGCAAACAGTCTTAAACATCTGTTGATCTGAATACTGTTAAGAAGGAATTGCAAGGCAGTTCCTCACAGAAGTGTCTAGCCTCCCAAACCAAGGATAGTTCAATATGTTTGAAGGACTATTCGAGAGACCTTGCGACTTACTCCCACCAGGGCCCTCTTTTTCTTTCAGAAAGTCTTAATTTGCACTATTCTCTTTATCAACAGGTTGCATCAGACAAATGTTTTTTTGAATATCATTAAATTGAGGTTACAGATGGCAGTGGAAATAATTTCCTCCTTTCTTTTTTGTTTCTGCATGTTCTTTATCATATGCTATCTAAAGAAGTGATAGAACCAGTTCTTTTTTTCCGCAAATGGGGAAGGGTTTTTATTCAAGGATGCACCTATTACCAAGGAAGGAAAATGCTTTGAGACCATTTCTGGATAGTTCTTTCCAATATCTGTTTGTGATAGTGCCCTAATCTATAACGATGTAATTTCACAACCCATTATCTCTTCTGCTTTGAAGATTCCTGGTAACATCAGGCTTAAAACTTGCTTATCACATCCTTGTTTATACAGACAACATATGTTTCTTAAGGATTTATGTCTGGATCACAATTAGTTGTCTACCTTACCATTTGGACTATGCACTGCACCAAGAGTGTTCAAGTATCTACCTCCAGTTATAGCATCTTACAAGATGCAGGAGATCCATTTCTTTACATATTTACATGACTTGCTTATCTTTGCAGAGTCTTTTTCAAAGTGTCAGGAATCTCTGTCTCTCGGGTGAGATATCTCATACACAAGCTGGGAGTCCAAGAGAACATTGAAGTCATTCTTTACTCCCTCAGATGGGTTTGAATTCCTGGGATGTCAACTAGACACCTCAGCTCAGAGCTTTTCTTCCATAGGGAAAAAAAAAACAAATCTTTGTTTAGATTCATGTATGTTTTCTACTTAGGTTTTGGTCACTGTGAAGTAGCACTTAAACATTTTGTTTCTCTATGATTCTCATGATGATGTTTACAAGATTCCACGTAATAAAGATAGAATGGCATCTGAAATGTTGTTTGTTCTCTGTATCAACACCATTTATCTTTTTAAATCCCAGTGTTGAGGTTTGTCAGATGAGAACTTTTGGTGGAGACAATAAATTCAGTTCTCCACTTCACTGTCTCTGCCCCAAAGCAGTCATTTATTTTATTTTACATTTGTTTACCAGGAAAGTACGACTGGACACAGGTCCATTTTCAACGGAGCCCCATGGAGAAGAGCTCCGCATTACAATACGTTACATGAGAGTAAAATGAAGTAGAGCATACATGCATATGGCCTATATACACATCAGGACAACATGCTGGTGATTAACAAACATACATATAGCATATATACACACAACACGACATCATGCTAGTGATTAACATTTCTTACAGTAGACAATCAGAGGTACATTTTTTTTTCTTTTGCAGTTATAAGTTTTGTAAGGTAAATGTATACGGGTTTGGAAGCTTTCAGGGGAGAAACTGTTTATATATATCTGCACCCTGGTAAATTCTGTTGGTATGGATTAGCCTGGTGAGTGGCATGAGCATAGCCAGTTATTTAATGGATTTTCAGGAGTTTTTTGAATTGACTAAAGGAGATGATAGGAGTTATTTGGCTTGGTAGTGTGTTCCAGGTTTTGGCATTGGTGTTGGCAAAGAGGGACTTACCAGATTCGTTTTTATGTTTGACACTTATGAGGCTCTGGTTACTAGATCTTAAGGCTCTAGAGAGAATGTGGGGTTGAATTAGGTGCTGAAGTGCTGGAGTTATCTCACCATCATTTACCACAGATGCTTCAGACATTGCTTGATGAGCAGTTTCAGGAGGGCTAAAAGTGCAAGGGGTGAGGGGCAGCAAGGACAGATGCAAGTATATAAATATTCAAGAGATGCTTGCCCAGATCCAGATATTCAACCCTCTGAACCATCTTTGGCTAATGGGACCTTTTCAAGTGGTGTCAGACATTCAGTCATTTGCTTTATCAAAATCAAGTGGGAACCAGGCCATACCCACCTTTGCTGATAAGCCGTGTTAGCTTGGGAAATAGCTTCACAGTACAGTCTCACTTTACTACCATTTTACATTGTCAGAGCAAAATTGTGTGGCAGATGGACTCAGCAGGACCAGGACAGAACCTACTGAATGTAAACTAGATCAAGGGTCTTGCAACATTTGATCCAGCTCTGGGGAGTTCAAGTAAAACCTTTTGCCTCCTTTATGAACAATCAGCTCTCTCTAAGAAAGTCTGGAAGATGGATGCCTTTACTTCAGGATTAAATGGAAAAAAGAGGCTTCAATCTATCTGGTATTATGGTTGGTGTCTGAGTTAAGTCTCACAGCTGTAGGTTACAGACTGTTCCTGAACCTGGTAGTCCTACAGCGGAAGCTGTGAAACTTCCTTCCAGACACAAGTTGTGAGATCCAGTTGTGTGCAGGATGGGTCAAATCAGCTAGTATTTTGTATGTTCTCTTTCTTGCCAAGTTAGCAGAGGACCACAGGCAGTGGGCCAGCTTCCTGTTCCTACAGGGCTGTCTGCTGCTCCATGTGGAACACCCCATTCCCTCTCCACAGAATGGCTGAGCTGGAAATAAGTCCCTCATATGGGCTTTAATAACAGCCTTATCCCTCTACATCATGGAGGTCATTGCATTCATTGGCCTAAACTCTAGCACTCACCTACCATCCTTTCTTAATATGAATACTTGTAGATAACCAGACAGTGTCATTGAAGTTCATTTACTAGTTTTCATAAATCTTTCTTTTTTTTTTTTTGCTTGTGTAGGCACTTACTAAAATTGTGACTGGATGATTTGCAAAAATGCTACTTCCACACAAAGGCCATTAAATGTATCAAATATTGAACAATGTAAGATGATGAATAAGCAGAGAATCATAGCCTTTGCACATGAGCTAAGAGTACTTGGCTCACATATTGCAATTATTTCCAACCCCTGGCAGTCATTGCCTGACAATCATTTGCTTCTTCACAACCTTTCACTCTGCTAAAATATATCTCTATTTTCCTCCAGGTTGACAATTTTGCAATTTTAATTTACTGTGATCCATTATTATCTCTAAAGACAGTACCTTATGGTTTGAGAATTAGCTGAGCT